>NC_133785.1:41748481-41801027 GCF_003597395.2 Chelonoidis abingdonii | reverse complement strand
TGGAACTCCTTACCTGAGGAGGTTGTGAAGGCTGGGACTATAACAATGTTTAAAAGGGAACTGGATAAATTCATGCTGGCTAAGTCCATAAGTGGCTATTAGCCAGGAAGGGTAAAAAATGGTGTCCCTAGCCTCTGTTCATCAGAGGATGGAGATGGATGACAGGAGAGAGATCACTTGATCATTGCCTGTTAGCTTCACTCCCTCTGGGGCACCTGACATTGGCCACTGTCGGTAGACAGATACTGAGCTAGATGGACCTTTGGTCTGACCTGATTCAGCTGTTCTTATGTTCAGAACTGTGTCAAAAGCCTGACTAAAATCAAGGTATATCACATCTACTGCTTCCCCCCTAGCCAATAGGTCAGTAACCCTGTCAAAGAAGGAAATTAAATTGGTGTGGCATGATTTGCTCTTGACACATTCATGTTGACCATTCCTTATAACCCTGTTGTCCTCCAGGTGCTTACAGATTGGATTGTTGAATAATTTGCTACAGTATCTTTCCAGGTATTGAAGTTAGGCTGACTGGTCTATAATTCCCTGGGTCCTCCTTGTTCCCATTTTTAAAGATAAGTACTATGTTTGCCTTTCTCCAATCTTCTGAGACCTTATCCTTCCTCTAGGCGTTCTCAAAGATAATGGCTCAGAGATTGTTTAAACCAGTTCCTTAAGTACCCTATGATGAATTTCATCAGGTCCTGCTGACTTGAATACATCTAACCACCTCTGGGCCGCTGGCAGCACCATTGACTCCACCCTGTGGGTGATTGAGGCCAGTGTGGGACCTGCTACTGACACCAGGAAGTCATCACAGCGCTATCAGGATCACAGTGCCTTCCACCCGGATAACTTTGCAGCGGCCAGGGACCTACTATCACTCCCGGTACCACCATCCCCGATGTGGCAACCGCTGGCTTCGATGAGCGTAACAAGCAGAAGGGAGCATGTGGCTCTGAGCTCTTACATGGTACCGGGGCGCACAGTACCAGACAGAGACAAACTGGCCCTTCTATCATCTATGAGGTCATCCCCCATATGGTACTGGTTCCTGGACTCGTAGCACTGACCAGCGGAAGTGAGGGGTCCTGGTCCCTCATGGTTATCTCAGGAGGACTCTTCAGAGTTAGAGGTGGAACCCTACGCCCATCCTGAGCGCTGCTGCCAGTACTCATCCTATATCCCTTCAGAACCTGGTGTAGGTTGCCCCACTGGCACCTGGCAGGAGGACAATGGCCGATTCAAGTCCAGTGGCCTGAAGTCCATGGGGATTTCCTTTGGTACTGGGACTGCCATCCCACCGATCCTGCTCCGATGCATCCGAGAGGCGGGATTCAGCATTGCTCCGTTTGGCACCCAACCCTGACTCTGGTACTGAGCCAAGTACCAACACAAAAGACGTGGGCCCGTGGGACTTAATAGGGGCACAAGAAGAGGAGGAAGCTTCACCTCCAGTTCAGGCCTCTTGTTCTTCCTCCCCAGATGCCACAAGATGACTTTAGAGCCCATCAAGATCTTCTAAAGAGGGTAGCTTCTAACTGCGGGCTAGAGATTGAGGTACTCAAGGAGTCTTTGCATAACCTCATTGACATCTTGGCTGCAGCAGCCCCATCTAAAGTGGCCCTACCCATCAACAAGGCCATTATGGATCCGGTCAGAGCCGTGTGGCAGACCACATCTTCTCTCCCTCTCACTTCAAAGAAGGCAGAGAAGAAATACTACATGCCGGCCAAGGGGTACAAATACTTACATTCTCACCTTTCTTCCGGGTCCCTAGCAGCCAATGAGAGACAGACAGACAAGGCCAGGCAAGCGCTACCCTCAAACAAAACGACTCAAAGAAGCTAGGCTTGTCTGGCAGAAAAATTTATTCAATGGGCGGATTACAGCTTTGTATTTCTAACCAGCAAGCTGTGCGTGGAAGGTATGATGACAATATGTGGGACTCTGTAGCAAAATTTAAAGACTCGCTACATCAGGACTCCAGACAATAGTTTTCTTTCCTTTTAGATAGATATTAGTTAGTATACAAGGTGTTTCTTGTTCACTTGGAGGCTATGTCCGGTTCTACCAGTTTCAAATGTTGTCTGTCATGCCCGGAGGCAATCCCAGTAAGTGACGGGCACTCCTCGTGCATCTGTTGCCTTGGGAAATCACACATTGCCGAGAAGATTAAGGTCTGTCTGGCATTGAAATCTAGCACTAGAAAAGACAGGGAGGTCAAACTTAGTCTCCTCCCCGGCTTCTGACCCAGGCCCAGAGACTGTGTCCGTCATCCCCCTCCACCTCCCTCTCCCCCTCCCCTCGCCCACCCCTGCATACGCCGGTCTGCGAGCAAACCAGCTGCCTCCACTGTCTCTGAGCACTCCTCCAAGGCATCTAAGAGGAAGACGCAAGACTCCTCTCATAAGTCTTCCCAATACTGTGCCTCAAATTTACCAGGCAGGGAATCTACCTTGAAAAAGCCAAGGTTCTCAGTGTCTTCAGCTACTTTAGCACCATCCACACTCCAGTCAGGTACACGCAAGGCTGCTGGTTCCTCGGGTACTCAGGGCACTGCTAGACTGAAAGATGGCAAAGTCTTGGGCCCGGAGAGACCATTGGTACTGTTAGTGGACCAAGGGGGCAAGAGGAGCTCCTCTGCTTCCTTGGTACCAAAGAAGCCCACTCAGGCTCTGACTGCATTTCCTTTGGAGTGGCTGAGACTTATGGTACCATCAGCTCCCTTGACCACTAATACCTTGGTGCAGATCATGGATTTGGTAGTGATAGTATGCTCGGTACTGCAAGAGTTTTGTTTTCCCCAGGACTGGGGTGTATCTGAGGTGCCCAGTTCTCTACTCCTCCTCTCTGACATATTTTCAGTACTGAGGATATCAAGATTGCTGGAGGATCACCTGGTACCAACAGTTTCACCTCAGATTTCTCCAAGCACTCCACCATTCCATAGTGAGTTTGAGGAAGAGGATTCTGATGAAGACTTTGCTTTGGTATCCCAAATATTGATTTAGGGCTCTCCTCCTCACCTGTATAGAGGCCTCCTTTCCAAAAGTTTCTGATGAGGCTGTGACCACAAGGTCACAGCCACTACCTTGCTGGTGTGAGCACCCATGGATGCCCCCTCCTATGCCTTATGCACCTCCTCCTGGGCCATACTGGAACCCTTGGGCACCTCTCACCAACAACTTTCCAGGGCTTTGAGCATCACAGATTGCAAAGATAAGCAACCATCATTGCCTGCCCTCTCTAGGAGATCTGATCCTCAAAAAGAAACCTTTGAGGAGAAGGAAGCTGGAGCTGATGAAGAGGTATCTCCTCCAGCCAACAACTCCTCTTCATCTCTGGATGAAGTAGTTGTGCCTCCTCCTCCATCTTTAGCAGATGATTTTAAACAGTTCCAGGATCTGATCACGAGAAGTGCTGACTCCTTGCAGATCCCTCTTGAGGAGATTAAAGAACATCATTGTAAGCTGCTTGATATCCTTCATTCACCCTCAACTGCCCACATAACTTAGCCTGTCAACAAGGCCCTTTTGGACCACATGAAGATTGTCTGGCACACTTCAACTATTATTCCACCTATCTACAAGGAAGTGGATAAGAAATATTTCCTGGAAGGCAGCACTATGCTAAATCTATGTCCCATGAAAAAGACCATAAGCATCTAGATGTACTTGGTAGAAAATCATATTTGTCAGCCTCCTTACAATTTAGAGTCACCCACTACCATGCGTTAATTGTGAAATATAATCATGTAAATTACAGCACACTGAACTCTTTTTTGTTGATCACCTACCAGCAGAGCATAGAGAGCAATTCTGGCAGTCATTGTGGAGGGTCAGCTACTTGCCAGAACATCTCAACAAGCCTCCCTTGATACTACCGCCCATTCTTTCTCTACTGCTGTAGTTATGAGAAGAGCTTCGTGGCTCCAGCTCTCTGGCTTTCCAAAATAGGGTAGAGGACCTTCCTTTTGATGGTCTAAACTGTTTGCGAACAGCATGGACAAATCTCTGTGCATGTTAAAGGACTCTAAGGCTATTTTGCATTCTCTTGGGACCTATATACCTGCCTACAAGAGAAGGTTTAGCAAGTCCCAAACGGTTCAGAGATCCCATCCTGCCCAATTCCTGACATTCCAGTGGCTCAAAAGAGACAGAAATTCCAGAGTAGGAAACCATCCACCTCTCAGCCTTCCACCTCACATCTTTCTTCCTCCAAGGAGCAACTTTGAGGGCTGGTTGAGGGCCTGAATTACGATTTTCATCCTTAGCAGCTGCACCAATTCACCTGCCTTCCTCCCTTCGGCAACTGGGGAAGACGTCATGTGGTCTTGAGAGTCGATCACTATGGATAAGTGGGTTTTGGAGACCATTTCCAAAGGGTACACGTCCACGTTAAATCCAGTTTTGGAAATGGAATCCACTAGATTGTATCCAGCATATTTGGTTGATTTTCACTGTTATTACAGTCTGTTTAAACAGTTAATCTCAGACTCATGTCTGAGGCTGATATTTCTGTAGTCTGCAATATCCATCTTTGTTCATAGAGAGATTTTGGTGCACAGCTAGTGTTTCCTATTGGTACCTTAATCCCCCTCTCTGCTGCTTCTATTCGTTAACAGCAGAGCTGCTAGAATGCAGCCAGATACATGTATGTGGTTAGAACATGCAAGCTGCAGTCTCAGAGCACGTGGAACTCACTATCAGGGTCTCACTACTATGTCTTTCCTTCACTTATTTTGCTAAGTGTTTCTCATTCATTCATTTCTCTCTTTTCTTTCCATTCAGAACCCAGACCTGAAGTCCGTTGCTCCATCTCAAGGCCCTAAAGCTGGAGGAACCTGCCTTACCCTGCTAGGCTCCAAGCTGCTGACTGGGCGCCCGAGTGAGATCAGCGTTCTAATTGGAGACTTCCCTTGCCACATGTAAGAGCTGCTGTCTAGTTGCAGATTGTAACTGTAAACAAAGTGTCATGTGCCATTCCCTTCAGGTGTGACCCAGGCTTATCACTAGAAAGCATTTCAGCCATTCACTCTAGCAGCAATGATGGCTGGCTCAGAATTTGTCTTGAGTGCTTCTGTTTGTAAGGGTAGTAGATGGGACACAAGGCCTTTAAGAAGGTGGATGTTAAACCTGAGAACAAGCTGGGGGGATGCTTGGAGCTCTTTCAGCAAAATGAAGGGTGCAGCATTTCAGAGGATGTTTCTGCAATAGCTGTGTTAACCCTTTATTGGTTTCTCCTCTGTGTCTCTCTTAGTCTCTCTGAGATGCAGGAGAATCAGCTACAGTGTCAGACAAGCCCCAGTAACATGTCTGTGGAGCTTCCAGTAACTATCAAATATGGACACACGGAACGGAGATTAGAAGGTTTCCTCTTCAAATACACTCTGGATCCCAATATCACTTTTGCAGAGCCAGCCAAGAGCTTCCTCAGGTACTGAGAGATGCACCCCTGGCACTGCAAGTGCAACACTCTTCCCACAGGGCATCAGGGATACTGAGAGCTGCACATGCTCACACACTCCCACAGCAGGTACCAGAGGATTAACTGTGTGTATATGGATGCCTAAGTAGTCTTACTGCACTCATCACCTTAGTATCTGAGCATGTGGGTAGAGTGAGTCCAGACTTGTGCACTGAGCCATCGGATGGATGCATTCCCTACAAAGGTTGGCACCAATCATAGGTAGGGGATGACTCAGCTCAGGGGTTGTTATATGGTGACTAAATATGTGACTCTGACTGCTTCTGTGTGTTGCAGTGGTGGGAGAGTGATCCGAGTTCATGGACATAACCTAGATGTTGTACAAAATCCAAAGATCCGGATTACGGTTTCACCATCAGAACGCCGCCGGCGAGGGCTGGGGAGATGGCGTAGGATCATGCCAGAAACCAAGTGCCCACAGAATGCCCTGTGCAGCATCCAGCAGGTATCTTGACCTTTGTGCTGGCAAAGCATGCAATAGAATTGAGGCTGAAGGCCTCTGTCAGTGCTACTGACCTAATGGCCAGAGGCCTCCTATATCAGAGGCTCTTGTGCCCCTTGTTATAGCCTTCTTGGGTCCTACAAACTAACTGTGAACATGAGAAACAAAAAGTCTTCCTTGGTGAAATATTGTCCTTCAAATTCAAAGTTTAACACCCCCTTCCTCACTTTGTAAAGTGCCAGCTCCCAAATCCCCATCTCTCCCCAGAGCCTGTGCAGAAACTTCCAGTGTGGGAGACAGAAATGACATGACAGCTGCAGAAGGCATGAGGAAATCTGCAATTGCATTATGAGGCCTGGCTGCACAGTGCCCCCACAAAAATAGACTGCACTCTATCCTAGCATGGCTGTGCCTTAGCAATACCAAGGCCCTGCCCCACACAGAGAGATGACAACAAAATCGAAGTTAAATGAAGTTGTTATACCCACAATTCTGCCTGCCATTTACAGCACCTCACCTGCCATCATGACTACCCCAGAAGAAGAGTTCCTGTGAGAAGCTGCTCTAGTGTCTCAGACTGTATAGAGTCCATATCGGTAGGGGCTCCAATGTAGTAGGATTTCATTTAACAGCCTGATAGCCATAGCACAACACCAAGCTGGACCTCCACTGCTGCACATGTGCTCTACATTTGTGAGGATATGTGCAGCAAAGGAGGGCTTGGTGCACATCCCCACTTCCTCTGAAATGCTGACCTCTGCCCATCCCCTGCCAAATCCTACTGCACAGTTGGCAGATTGCATTATCAGGTGGCCACTTTTCTCTGAAATAGGTGGTGTTGCATTATTATACTCATTTAAAAAGCACTCGTGACCATGGGGTGAATCTTTCTGGGTATACTAGGTACATCCTGGATTGCCACCTAACAGGATGCAGGACCGGTCAGGCCATTGATCTGCTCCGTTGTGACAATTCATTTGCTTTATTGAAAGCCATATTTCCCCATCATTCTGGACAGATATTATTTGTGGCTATGAATTCCAGTGGGAGAACAGAGAGTATCTGATATATTTAGATATTAATGTTTTGCCATGTTTACAAAATGTAAAAACATTGCAACAAAAGGAACAAAAATCATTGATAAATCGAAGCGGCAGCATCCTCAGCCCCCTAGAAGTATGGAGCTTCCCAGGCAGCTGAACCACGGAAAACCCCAGTGAACACATGGGCTTTGCAGCTGGCCACAAAAGTAAATAAAGGTGTTTTGTCAGATCAATGGGGCTGTGAATGCTAGAGCTCAGAGCTCTCTATGGGGAATGTCTCGCCCCGAAGAGTTGGGAGACCACTAAAATCACCTGGAGAGTCCCTTAAAGTTCAGACTTGTCCTCTGCATCTGGGATGGGTGACTGGGGACGACACCTAGACAGGGTGAGTGCAGGGGATCCCTGTGCTCTGCTTTACACTTGTCTCACAAAACCCTGATGATGGGATGCCACAAGAGAGCAGGAGTGTTAGAACAGAGGCTGACTTATTCTTTCAGATTCCTGACTCTCTTCCCTTCTGCTCCTAGTTTGAAGAACTGTGTCTCATTAACTCCTCCTACCTTATCCTGTGTAAAACTCCGGCCATTAACCTGCTGTTGCGGATTGTCCAGGTCAAACTGGAATTTATTCTGGATAATCTAAGCTTCGATTTCAAGTCCTTGCATCCCACACCCTTCTCGTATGAAGTTAATCCAATCCTGAAACCCCTGAATGCTGAGGACCCTGCCAAACCATATAGGCACAAGCCAGGAAGTGTCATCTCTGTGGAGGTAAGGCTACAACCAGCTCAAAATCTCAATAAACGCCACATAAAGCTACTTCCTAGGTGATGGCCTGGGACTGTTCTGATATCCCAACAGTGCCATAGGTCTTAATGGCACTTCACTGGCATAGGGTAAGATGGGCAATCCCTGCTTTTAGCCTACAGACTGAAGGAGATACAATATGACACACAATGAGAAATGGTCGACAGCTAGGGAAGGCGTGCAACAAAAAAGAGCCCTGTGCTGTGTGCATAGCTTGTTAGTGCCATGCATTGTTGCCTGAGGGTTCTATGGGTCTCGAGGAGAGCAATTAGAAATAAAACAGCAATACAGAACAAATGGGAGAAAAGGGGAAATAGACAGCAATCAATAGCAATTAGAAGTTATGAAGTGAAGAAAATTGATTGGAAAGATAAAGACCTCAGGGAAGAATCTATGACAGGGGAGATGAAGGACATAAAAGGGTTTTTAAATATGTAAGGAACAACAAATCCTAGCAATGGTATAGGCCCATTACTAGATGGAGATGGTATAATTGTTAATAATGATGCTATCATGGAACGACTTGCCCTTGAAGGGGAGTTGTGCCCAGCTTCGCCTGTGACAGATCAGCTACTCTCCCAATTGGTTATGATTGGCTAGGGATCTTGTGACCCTGTTAAATTCTTAGGCCCGGCTGATGTGCCTACTGAGAGCTCAGTTAGTAGTGGAAGCTGCAGAAGAGCAGTTGGCTTCTCCACTAGGTGCTGTGGAAGGATAACTTCCAGACAGATGGTCTGAAGGAGGACTGAAGAGCAGCAGGAGAGAGACAGACTCTTGCAGTAGGCTCTGAAATAGGCAAAGGGGAAAGCCACTGGGACCTATAGCCCAGGGTCGGCTCAGGAACTGTTTGTGTTTGAGGTTTTGCATTTGTAGGATAGAACTGTGTCTGGAAGAAGATTCTGGGTCAGGAGGCCAGCTGCATGCAGAGTATGAAAAGGAGTGTTCAATAAATGTGTCTGTTCTGTATTTGGAAAGAAACAGGATGATGTACTCATATCACATGAAGATGTTGAACTACTTTCCTGTTCATTAGTAACTAAAGAAAATGGTAAACAATGTCTCCTAGGGATAAACATGTTTTAGCCACCAGCCCCAGATAATTTGCACTTAAGAACGGTAAAAGAAGTGACTGAGGAGATCTCCGTCCCACTGATGTTAATTTTTAATGACTGTTGGAATACTGGGGAAATTCCGAAAGACTGAAGAGTGCTAGTGTTGTGCCAGTAGTCAAAAAGCACAAATGGGATGATTCAAGTAACTATAGATCAGTTAAGCTGATGTCAGACCTGGACAAATAATGAAAAAGCTGATATGGTATTCAATTTATTAACAATTAAAATATAAGAATATAATTAGTGCCAGTCAACATGATTTTATGGAAAATAGATCTGTGGTGCGGCTTTGCCGCGGTTCATCTCTCAGCGAGGCTGTGGCTCTCGCTCTAGTCCACCAGCCGTTTGCTCTGCGGTCGGGGGGGGAATAATGCAGACTCGGTTAGGGGCTCAGGCCCTTGGAGCGGGGGCTAAGTCAATAGTCAAATGGCGGCCCAGGCCCTAGGTCAAGGCGGGGCAGTCAGCAAACAGTCAGAGACTCAGGCTTTTAAGCAGGGGCTGAGTCAGTAGTTACATAACTGAAGGTCCTAGCCTCTTCAGGCCAGGGAAAAGGGAGAGTCTGCCACCCAAGGAGTGGGTGGCAGGGGGGATGCAGGCCCTCCCACTCCACTGCGTCCCAGCCCAGGGCCCTAGCAGCGGCAAAGACTACTGCTGTCAGTGGGGATCCTAGCCGCAACACACTGACATAGGTTCAGGCAGTGCTGCAGCCAGACTGGGGTTGGCTGCCCCCGGGCTACTTCCGCACTCCCCCTCGTAGGGTACCTGGGTCGTGCTCGTATCCTCGGCTGTCTCAAACAGCATCGGTTCCTGGGGGTAGGCAGTGAAGGGCAGGCTTGGCTCCTCCTCGGGGTAGCGAGCGCGGAGCAGGCTCGGCCAGTCCTCCTCGGGGTAGAGAGCGTGGAGCAGGATCGGCCAGTCCTCCTCGGGGTAGCGAGCACGGGGCACGCTCGGCCAGTCCTCCTCGGGGTAGCAAGCGCGGGGCAGGCCTGGCTGGCCCGGTGCGAGCTCCGGCTGGCTGCGGCCTGCTGCTGTCTCCCAAGAGGGAGCTCGGTCACCGACGTCTGGCCTCTGCGGCGGCTGGTTTTTCACTGAGCTCTGCGGGTGAGCTTTTATACTTCTGGGTCTGCGCCATGACCTCTGAGGGGCGGGCGCAGGACCCAGTGTCTCCGCCCACATTGGTGTTAGGGGAGGCTCGTGTCTCAGCGGGGCTGTGGGGCATCCTACCACTTCGCTACAAGGTCTTATCAAACAAACCTGATTTCATTCTTCGAGATTACAGGTTTGGTTGATAAAGCTGTAATATACTTAAACTTTTTACAGCACTTGTCTTCGTACCTCGTCACATTCTGATTAAAAAATTAGAACCATACAATATCAACAAAGCAAATATAAGAATTGTAGTTGTCATGAGGAATCATTATTGAATGGCAGACTTTATAGTGGGGTTCTTCAAAGGGTCTGTACTAAGTCTGGTGCGATTCATCAGAGATTGGAGAGTAAATATAAAATCACTACAGGTAAAATTTGCAGCTGACACAAAGATTGACAGCGTATTAAATAATGATGAGGCCAGGGCAGTCGTACACAGCAATCTGGATCACTTGGTAAGCTGGGCCCATTCAAGCAAAATGCATTTTAATAGAGCCAAGGGCAAAGACAGTATCCTGGAAAGCAGTGACTCTGGAAAGAATCTCAGAGTCCTAGTGAACAAGGAATTGAACCTGAGCTCCCAGTGCAATGCTGGGGCAAAAAGGACTAATGTGATCCTTGGATGTACAAACAGAGGAGCAGTGAGTAGGAGGAGGGAGGTGATTTTATCTGTATACGGCACTGGTGAGATTGATACTGGAATACTGCATCCAGTTCTGATGTCCACATTTTAAAAAGATTTTGGAAAAAACGGAGAAGGCGCAGAGAAGAGCCACAAAAATTATTAGAAGGGTCGAGAAAATAGATTGCAGTGAGAGACTTAAAGAGCTCTACCTGTTTATCAGAAAGAAGCTTGAGAGATGACATGACTACAGTGTATAAGTACCATCACAAGGAAAAATTACCCAGTACTAAAGGGCTCCTTAATCTAGCAGAGAAAGACAGAAAAAGAACCAATGGCTGGAATCATAGAATATTAGGGTTGAAAGAGACCCCAGGAGGTCATCTAGTCCAATCCCCTGCTCAAAGCAGGACCAACACCAACTAATCATGGAAGCTGAAGCTAGACCCATTCCAATTAGAAATTAGGCACACATTTTTTAACAGTGACATTCTATAATGATGGATGAGATTTTTTTATGTCGACCCTTTTCTTATTTGAATATCTGCAGATTTGGTTTTCCATCATCTCCAGTGCAGAGGATGCCTGTTCATGCATAGCACCTTCATCTTCTTAGGGTTTCATGCTGCCTGTTCCCAGATGGCAAGCTTACTTCCTGGTGAGACTAGAGAGAGAGTTAATAGGGCATTTGTAGAACTCTCAGCTTGCCCTGTTGTGACTGACCTGTTAAATCCTGTGCAGCCCCTCTAAAGCGAAGGATTATGCAGAGCTGCCTTCCCAGAGAGGCCAAGGTTTTATATCCATTTCCACCTGTATTCTAGGGTGAAAATCTGGACCTGGCCATTTTCAAGGAGGAAGTGGTGGCCATGATTGGGGAAGGGGTCTGTGTTGTTAAAACCCTAACAAGGAATCATCTGTACTGTGAACCTCCGTCCGAGCAGCCAGCTCCACAACATCGCACAAAGCCGGAGGGAACAGACTCGCTCCCAGAGTTTACAGTAAGAGCTCAGCTAAGCAGCAGAGACAGCAGTGGGTGTGGGAGTGTAAATACTGAAACAGTGGGAGAAGAGATCTACAAAGCAAAAAAAACCCACGGCAATGAGTCTCAGAGCCTGGGTTAACTGACAGTGCTCATTCTATGCTCCCCACTTCCCTTGACTGAGAGACCCTCCCCACCTTCCCTGGGCTTTGAGACCCTTTTCACCTTCCCTGGGTTTCAGCACTGCTATTTTTTGCTCCATAGCTTGAGCCGAAGTCAGTTGACCCATGCCTTGAGACTTGCTGCTGCGGGTCTTTTATTTTGCAGAGGCACTGGTGGTGGGGGAGGAGGCGGTGGAGGTGCTGGTGGTGGGGAAAGGGGGAAATGGAGTTGGTGGGAGGGGGAGGTGGTAGGGAGACAGGTTCTGGTGGGGAGGGAGAGAAGAGACAGAAGCACTGATGGTGGTGAGGAAAAGGAAGATGGAGGCATTGGTGGGGGGAAGGGAAATGGAGGCACTACTGGGGGGAGGGGAAGAGGAACACGGAGGCACTGGTGGCGGAGAGGGAGAGTCGGGGGCGCTGGTGGTAAGGGAGAGGGGAGACAGAGGTGCTTGTTGTGGTGCTGATAGTGGTGTGCGGTAGGGGAGACAGTCAAACATTCCCCTTGAAGTCCATGACTCAGTCTGCAGGATGAGAAGAGTCTGACGTGCTGATCTTGCCTGGGCTTGCATTTCTTCTGAAGGTGCAGATGGGGAATTTGAACTTCCTGCTGGGCAGAGTGCAATATGACACAGAGAGCCAGCTCACCTTCCCCCTGGAGGCCCAGATTGGCTTGGGTGTTGGAGCCTCCTTTGTTGCTTTGATTGTCCTGATCATTGTCTTCATCTACAGGTGAGAAGTGCCTGAGGGTGTGTCTATGCTGCCTCTGGAGGGATGATTGCAGATCTGGAAGGCATACCCAGCCTAACTGCAATCTTGCTGAAAATAGCAGTGAAGACATGGCCGTCCAAGCTTCAGCAACATGAGTATGTACCCAGGTCATCTTGCACTGCCCATGCTGAAGCCTGTGCCACTGCCTCTTCACTGCTATTTTTATCATGCTAGCTAGCTTAAAGCTAGCATGGGTATGCCTAGCTTAGCTGCAAGCACACCTTGGATTGTTTGTAGACGTACCTTCAGTGATGGTCTGCAGGATCTTTTGGCACCCTGATCACCTTCAACAGTAACGTCCAATGGGCACAGCTAGGCCTCTACATTTGGGACCTAATATAGTCTCTCAGTTTTCCTTACTTTGGGTGAGACTCTGCAGTCTTCCCATTGGACTTCAGAGGGTGCAGATTTGGCCTTGGTGATAGAACTCCCACCTGAAAGGCCACTTGCCTCTGGAGTTCAGAGTTTGCAAGTAAACCCCAGACACACCTTCCAGTGTAAGCTGAGGGTTTGCAGAAGGCCTCTGCTCTGGGGTGTTATGGTCTATCCAATGTTCAGAAATATCTCCCCCTATTTTGCTCCCTGTTGGAGCACATAGATTTACTATGACAGACCCTCCTTTGCCACTACTACCAACTCCATAGTTGAGGTCTTCCAGAGGAGCCGATGGAAAGAGAAGGCAGGCCCTAAGTTCATTTCCAAAAAATGCTGCCGATAAAAAATTAGTTAGATACATGGTTGAATTTTATGGAAGCCCCCAATGATGCACTTAGGATTGCCTCTATATAAGACATAACACAGTCGGAAACTGGAAACCAGACAGTTGCTCCTGTGCAGAAGGTGATTACATAGTCTGGTCTAAAAAAGGCTGTCAGCCTGGGAGTTCCAGTGTAGGATGCTGTTATTAGCAGGTTGGTCTGGAGCAGCCTGGAGTTATTAGCCAGGAATTTTGTCCCCTCTTGAGGAGCAAGGATGAGTTTGAGGCCTCAAAAGGGAGAGGCTCCTCCATTCTTCTGAAGAGGATGGGCCCCTCATGCCCAACTTGTGACCCAGCTCTGCGCTAGCTTCTTTTGCCCAGCCAGCCCTCTGTTCTTTAGCATATGTGATAAGGCCCATCCTTTTCTCAGTTTGAGGAACAGTTTGAGGGAACATCTTTTCCCTTGAGATGTGTAGACATGGGGTAGTTTAGAAACCAAAATCTAAATTATGTTAAATTAAACTCAGCCTGATGGAAATCCCATCTGCAGTGAGTCAGCCGGGTGGTCTCCAGCTCTCCTTCCCATTACAGGAGGAAGAGCAAACAGGCTCTAAGGGATTACAAGAAAGTTCAAATCCAGTTGGAAAATCTGGAAACAAGTGTTCGGGACAGATGCAAAAAAGAGTTCACAGGTAAGAGAACTTCCCTCCCCTGCAGCTGCAAATAGAGGTGTTGGGGAATGATCTCTGGCCCTTCCATCTCTCCCAGACCCTATGGACCTTGTCTCAGTAGCTGCCTCTGTGTGAACAATCATACATCTTCCTATGTCAGTGTGTTAAAGTTTACAGCCAAATTCTGCTCAGGTGCCCACGTGCCCTTGAGGTCAGTGGAGTGGCACTTGTGTAACTGGGAACAGAGTTTGGCCTATACTGATCTCTGCAATTCTTCATCTGGAACACCAGAATCTAGAGATCGGATCATTAGTGTTCCCCTTTATCCACAAACTGCAATTCTATCACTAGCAGCAAGGAGCACGGGAAGGGGAGGACACTAGGAGCTACAGGAGAGACTATTACTGATTTTTGGTTAGAGGTGGAAAGCAATGAGACACATGAAAGTCATGGTGCTGCAGTGACTGTATAATACTGTGTCTCTGTCCTGTGATACCGCCTATTATCATTGAGCCTGACTAAACACCAGGCCAATCCTTTAATAAACATCATCCTTTAGCAATCACTAGTTTGCTTGGTAGAGCTTTTTCTGCTTTTTTTAAACCCAGATGATGTCCCCCAGCTGTAAACAAGAATAACAACCTGTTAGACCTTCCAGTCCCTCCCCAGGAGCCAGGGCTGGAGAGCTCCCTACAGAACATTTGCCAGTGTTCCAAACAGTCTAGTTTTAAATGCCCCACATGACAGGGCTTCCACTCCTTCCTTTTGGAGAGGATTCCACAGGATGAAGCATCTCACTGATATTTAGCTTGTCTGTTTCCTTTGTCAATTCCATCCCATTAGATCTAGTTACCTCCCAGCCCACAGCCCCGTGTTCCATGCTCTGGGACACACTTTGTAACACAGAAGCTCCCTTTATTTTCAGACTTGATGACGGAGATGATGGATCTCACCAGTGACCTCGTTGGTACCGGAATCCCCTTCCTAGATTACAGATCCTACGCAGAACGCATTTTCTTTCCAGGACACCGTGAGTCACCACTGCAGAGGGGCCTGGACATGCCCGAGTGTCGGCGGCAAACAGTGGAGCAGGGCTTGGTGCAGCTCTCCAACCTCCTCAACAGTAAACTCTTCCTTACCAAGGTAACATCCCTTCCTTAGTTCCCTGCAGTAACTGGCTCCTGTGCCATTTCACAGGCAATTGTTGCCAAGAGAGACGTAAGGGACTGTGAGCTCCCTTACAGCATTCTTTAAAGTGGCTCCTGATGGAAAGCAAGAGATTGGAATAGCTGAATGTTCCCCATATCTACAACACCTCTTACTGGGAAAGTCCATAGCTGTGGTTACCCTATTTTAATAGATTAGAGCATTCGTTCATCTTTGACACTCTCTCTCTCTCACTCTTTAGTTTATCCACACTCTAGAAATCCAGCGCACATTCTCTCCCAGGGACCGGGCCTATGTGGCATCGCTTCTCACTGTCTCATTGCATGGGAAGCTAGAGTACTTTACTGACATCCTAAAGACTCTTTTGAATGACCTCGTTGAGCAGTATGTGGCCAAGAACCCAAAGCTGATGTTGCGAAGGTGAGTGAGTGATTCAGTAATAGTCCCACTGTCTTCAGGCTGGTTCTTGGACAGAACTTTCCTTGGCTGTCATAGAGCTCCATAATCCCTCTGTAGTAACAATGAGACAATGTGCTGTGCAGCAGATACAGATCTAGTAGGTGTCCAGACATGAAGCTCTACCAAAGAGGAGGCAACAGAAATCAGAGATCCTAGCTGTAGACAGTGATGAGACAGAGCAAGAATCCTTCATTCAGATCCTCCTTCCTCCACGTTCATGCTATACCCTGAACTCCCTTTTTTCTGCCCCCATTTCCCTTTTTCAGCTTCTCTACCATGTGGTAATTCTTCTGTCTCCCTTGCCCTGAGCTATGCTGAGCCCTTAGCCAACCTTCATATCCCTTCCTGTCTTGTCAAGCACAATCCCCTTTTGATGGTTGCTTATATCATCACTTCCTAATGTCACTGGGTCTGCAACGCTGTGGGCAGACACTTTCTCAAGGAAGCAGAGCCATGGCACCCCTATCATTTGTCACCTTCACTAGCTTCCTGGCCTTCTCTGAATCCTGTTCTGAATTGTTTCCCTGGTTTTCAAAGCTCTCCAGGGACTGGCATCTACTCACCAGCTTCCTCCCTTCTGACTCCTGCCACTCTAATCCTATCCCCTTCTGGTCCCTTCCTGCAACAATTAGAGGTGACATTTAATTTGTGCTCCCTCTTCTGTCTAGGTCACTTCTCCTTTGCTGCTGAGTCATTTCACACAAGAAGTACCTTGAAATCTCCCTATGGGTCTGTGTGTGATGTTGTGGGGGGCAGGGAGCTTGGACTGTGGGTCTGTGTGTGATATTGTAGGGGAGGAGCTGGGATGTGGGTCTGTGATATATTGTGCTATATTGTGGGGGGCAGGGAACTGGGACTGGATTTATATGTGATATTGTGTTATATAGCATTTGGGAGCTTCTGGGACTGAGGGGCTGAGTAGAATATTATATGATATTGTGTGAAGGAGGGGCTGGAACCAGGGCTTTTAGGGAGGCATTTTTGCTATAGAGTGGATGAGGAGATGTGCAACAAGCCATCTGGAGAGACACAAGTCTCAGTGGGAATTTTTTGTCAGATCTCATCCTCCCAGTTCCCAGATATTAGCTTCATGCCAGGGTTTTGTAGCAGGTGCTGCTGGATGTTACAGGGCAGCATGCATAGGATATTTCCTCATGAAGGCTGAGGTTTCTCACAGCATTCAACGTTGGCTTAACTCTGCTCCTGTTAAAGTTGTTGGGAGTTTAGCCCGTGATTTCAGTGGGAGCACAGTTAGGCCAACACTGAGCTTTTTCTAAACCCTGTTCCCTCTGCAATGAGCTGGTGGCATGATTGGTACCTTGCAAGATATCTGGTCCTTTTATTCCTAAATCACGCTTTCTGTAGGTCTGAGATCTAGCCGAGGGGCATAGACACTTGACTGCCCTGTTGTGAGTTCTGTCCCATTGCAGGGAGTTGGAGATACAGCACAGAATTCTATGTTTGGGTCCTTCGGGCAGCCTGTAGAGGCATTAATGGCCTCTTGTGACTGCAGGTTAATTGCTTGCCTTACTGTTCACACACCAGAGTTCTGAGCCTCATTCAGGCTGAAGCCTTGAAATTTGTACTCAGGTGGGGTCCTCAAATGGGCTTTGCCTAGAAAGCATGTCCTGATCCTTATCATCCACCCCACTCTCTGCTCTAGCACCTCCCTGTGGACGGTAACATACGGTAACCAGCCCGTGGTTCTCTTTCAGGACAGAAACAGTAGTAGAGAAGCTGCTCACCAACTGGATGTCCATCTGTCTGTATGCTTTTGTAAGGGTAAGAATTCTCCATCCCTGGGAAGGGTGGGGAAGCCAAGAGAAATGGAGACTAAAAGAATGCCCCAACCCTGCTGCACTAATATAGATCAGCAGTCTGAGCGCCTGCTAAAATGGTGTCACAAATTACCCTGTGTGCAGTGAGCAGGAAAGAAGAGCTGGGTTGCTCACAGCATAGATTGCACAGCATCCAGCACTTCATCAGCTTGTCTCATCTGCACTTTTCCACAAGCCTGCCGCCAAGGGCTGAGCTGGACTCTTGCATGCCCACATGTTGGTCCGGCAGAAACAGCCTGACCACTGTAATAGCTGAGTGTCTCACACACATTAGTGGGATGAGCTGCACAACACACCTGTGCGGGAGGAAAGGTGTGAGCTTGTGTTGGGGTTTACAGACCCCACACACAGGCTAAGGCAGTGAAGGAACAGTTGTGGGCTAAGAGGACCCTACCCCTTGGCAGCAGATGAGCATGCTCCAAATGGAGGACCTATGTAAAAGGATACTCTGACAATCAAGCAAGGGGATAGTGAAGGAGAGGCTGACTGTAGGGAGGATGCCAGATTGCTCCTTCTGGGAAAGAGCAGCCTACAGGAGAAGGGTCTGGACTGTGGGTAAGACCTGGCCAGAGGCCCCTGCTCCCTGACAATGGAGAACACCTGGACCCTGAGCAGTGAACTGAGAAGTCTCCATTTGGCTGTTTGAACTGTTGAGACTCATTGGGAACTCTGCTAGGGAGAGGCAGAGTGCTGTGACCACATCCCAAACTGAAGAGAGAATGAGGAGGTAGGAGTTGGCCCAGCGGAAACTGGTCTGATGAATTGGCCAGAGGGTGCTGAAACACTCCTTGCCCCTTCCCCTTTGGGCCCTGCACTGGGACCTGGTGGAGAGGTCCCATGCCTCCATCTGGTTGGGAGAACCTGGGGCGCACTGGGGAATGAAGGACCATAACCCAGATGCTAGGTTTGTGGACTGCCTAGCAAGGCCATCTCAGACTTTGGGGAACAGTTGAGCCACAATCTGCCCCAAGGCCTATGCAGGCTTCCAAGTGAACCTGACTACAGACTTCCATTTTACAGATGAGGAAACTGAGGCATGGTGTCTTGCCCCAGGTCACTCGGCGATGCTGTGGCACACATGGAATTGAATCCAGGTCTCAGGAATTCCAGTTCAGTGCCTTAGCCACCAGACCGTTTTTCCAGAACGTGGAGCAGGGATGGGGTGGGTGGAACCTTCCGACTTGGATTCTTTGAGTTGTTTTGTTGACTGGTGCCTTTGGCTATGCTCCTGGGGGTAAAGGAGTCCATGTTCTGAGGCCTGAGGTCACTGTCAGGCAAAATGAAAGTGACTTCTCTCAAGAGTTGAGCCTCTTTCTGTCTCTGCCAGGACTCTGTTGGGGAGCCGCTCTATATGCTCTTCCGGGGAATCAAGCACCAAGTAGATAAGGGACCAGTGGACTGGGTGACAGGGAAAGCCAAATACACCCTGAATGATAACCGCCTTCTGCGAGAGGATTTGGAGTACCGGACTCTGGTGAGAACTCCCTACTGCACATCTCTGAGCATTCTGTTCCCTCCTTGTTCTGTACCAATGAAACACCATCCTAATCCAGTGGTTCTCAACCTGTAGTAAACGGACCCCTGTGGGTCCGTGGACTATGTCTAAGGGGTCCACGAAAGACTTAGACTGAAAACTAAGTGAACAGAATTCAACTATATATACAAAGAGGTCCTCATCTTCATTTGAAATTTATTAGAGATCTGCAAATGAAAAAAGGTTGAGAACCACTGTCCTAATCTACCCTGAGTCAGGACTAAAGCCACTCTCTCGCTAGTGTCCTGTTATTGCTCACTGGAAGCCATAGCTTTACACCAGAATCTGGGATTGGCATAGTTCCCAGTGTAATTCAGAGCTGCTCTGCTATCGATGGCCTAAAGAGATCTAGCAGCCAGGGACTGCCAGAGCAGAGCAGTACTCTAGCCACATCTTCTCCTCACCGGTCATATCCACTGCGGAATCATGGGAGAAGGAGGAGAGGCCGTAAGAGTCTACAGCAACTCTTTGCCAGCTGAGGAGGCCCCTTACATAGAGGCAACCTTCAGGAAGCCTGCTGAACCAGCTTTACATGCCCTTCATGCCACTGAAGCAGGACTGAGAATCTGGCTCATTATATTCATGGTATTCCTTTCCCCAGTGGTCTGGAAATGTAAAAGGTTTATCATTAATATTATCACTTATTAGTGGTTTGCTAATGGTAAGTGTAACTGTGGGGGGAAGGGAGTGCAGGTGTGATTGCTACTCAGGCTCATCACTATATGTAGCCCTTTCAGCTATCTTTTCTTTCCCCAGACTTTAAATGCTCTGACTCCAACTGAAGCTACTGTGAGAGAGGCAGAGGATTCTCAGGGTGTCTCTGTGAAAGTACTGGACTGTGACACTATAACACAGGTGAAGGAGAAAATCCTAGATCAGATCTATAAAGGAACGCCATATTGTCACCGCCCAGACCCAGACTTGCTGGACCTTGGTGAGCACAATTCATTGATGCCAAGACTCAGTGATGAGGTTGAAAAGTGGAGTTATCTAATATATCTAATAACTGTCTCCTGTGCCATTGGTGTGCCTCACACTGTCCATTCAGTGAATGGAGACAGTCCCAGCCCCACGGAGCTTACATTCTAGCCTGGATTCAGTGTGACATCATAAATGGGGGAGAGGGATAATAGCAGGAAGTGGGGTGGAAAAGAGGATACTTATAATCTGCTGCCGTCACCTCTTGTTTGCAAGGTACCTTGTGTTCTTTTCACCTTTAAAAGCAGCAAAGAATCCTATGGCACCTTATAGACTATAGACTAACAGACGTTTTGGAGCATGAGCTTTCGTGGGTGAAGACATGCATCCGACGAAGTGGGTATTCACCCACAAAAGCTCATGCTCCAAAACGTCTGTGGCTTTGTCTACACTTACAGTTTTGCAGCGCTGGCAGTTACAGCTGTGGTCGTACAGCTGTGTACGGCCAGCGCTGCAGTGTGTCCACACTGACAGCGACCAGCGCTGCAGTGTGTCCACACTTGCACCAGTTGCAGCGCTGTTGTGAGTGGTGCATTGTGGGCAGCTATCCCACAGAGCACCTTGTCCATTTGTTCGCATGGGGGTGGGAAGGGACGAAGGGTGCGGGTATTCGCTTCGTTCCAACGACGCGTGCTATGCCAGACGACCCCACGCTAAGAGGGCCCGCACTTAGCACCTTTTTAATTTTTTTTAACTTACCCCCCCAGCTGCGGTCTGCTCCATGTCGCCGTCCTTTGAGTGAAGCGCCGCGGAGCGCGGCATGGCCCTGCTCTCCCAGCTAGAGCTCCGCGGGCTGCGGGCTTGCGGCGCTCTGGCCAGGCTCTAGCCATGAGAATGGGGCGCGGGGCTTTGTCGCGCTCCGGCAGGAACGGAGTCGCGGAGCTTGCCGCGCTCTGACCGGGGCTCCAGCCGGAGACGGGAGTGCGCGAGCTTGCCGCGCTCCAGCAGAGCGCGGCAAGGCCGACTCCGGCCGGAGCGCGGCAAGCCCTGCTCTCCCGTGGAGCTCCGGCTAGAGGCGCAAGGCCGGCAGCTCCGCCGGAGCGCGGCAAGCCCGCGCTCTCCGTCTGGAGCTCGGCAAGCCGCGCGAACCCCGCTCTCCCGTCTGGAGCTCCGGCCGGAGCAACGAGCCCTGTGACCCCGGCTGAGCTCTGAGCCTTTAAATAGCCCCCTGGGCATGAGGGGGTATTTAAAAGTCCTGGGGCTCCAGCTGCCTCTGCCACCCCGGTCCTCAAATAGCCGCGGAGCCCGCCTCCTTGCATTCCCCAGCGCTCCGCGGCTATTTAAAAGGTCCCCGGAGTAGAAGGGGTTGGGAGGCTACTTAAGGGCTGGGGTTCCAGCTGCCTCTGCTGCCCGTGACTTGCCCATACCAGTCCAGCCCCCCTGCTCAGCCAGCTCGCACCCGTGCCACGCCACCTCTGCAAACACCCTGTCCTTGTCTCAGCCAACCCCTGCACACACCCTGCAGCCTGCCCAAAGCCAGCCAGCCCCCACACACTGCTGCCCGTTCCTCTGCACACTCTTGCCCGCCCGCACTGCCTGTCCAGTCAACCCCTGCTGCACCCCACTGCCTGAAGCCAGCCCGCCCCACCTTTGTCTCAACAACGACCCAATCCCTTGCCTCTGCTGCAGCCAGCCCTACCTCAGTCAGCCCTGCCCTGCCTTCAGCCAGCCCATGTCACCCGCTGCCTGCAGTTTCCAGGGCATAACCTGCAGGGGCGCAGCTGAACCACAATTGCACCCCAGAGAGTGGGGACCACACATGTGAACAGCAGTCATTAATAACCAATCAACAGCATTATGATGCAATGTATATAATTTATTATTCATATTAGTTATGGAAAGTAAAATATACATGAAAGAAATGAGAGGTTTTTTTTCATTTTTTTAAGTCATCCTGCCGATCTGTGCTTTTGGTAGTCAATTCTCTCTCTTGCAGCCTTCCCTTTATCTGGCAGCTGTTCCTTTTCATGGTTTCTTATCCTCCAGTTTGCAACTTTTATTTCTGTGGAATCAGATTCATAACTGCTTTCACCACTCTTCTAGTCTTCTGTTTTTTTTAAGCTTTGCAGTCTTTCAGAAGTCGCACTGATGGAGCAGTATTCAAGGTCACTAAAAAAAACACAGAGAGATAAACTGTTAATACAGAGCCTGCATTGTTTTAAGAGTTTTTGTAGCATCATTACAACATCTGAGCATAGCACAGAGAGGCCGCGCTGCAGATAGAGAGGCGAGTTTCCCCACACGTGGCTCACAGTGGAAGGGGGCTGCCATGCTCACTGGGAAGGGTGGGGTTGCTTCACTGTGAAGCCATGGGGTTTCTGTGACTTGTGAAGCAAAGAGCAGCTACGGGAATAACATGAACCTACACGCACATCTGCCACAGCAGCTACTCTCAGACCATCTTGCACACACAGCTCACCTGGAAGGGGTGGGGGTGCTTCACGGGAAGCCATGGGTTTGTGATGGAAAGCAAAGAGCAGCTCCAGGAAATCAATGGGCTATTCCACATCTAGGCAGCTGTGCAGGCAGCCATAGCCCCCTGCTCCAAAACATTTGCATCCTTATAATAAAGCTCTTACCAGGAACAGGCTTCTTGCTGGTTCCTCACTACCAATCCCAGCAGCTGCGACTGGCTAGCTTCTCTGGCTGGAAAATAGCCCTGCCTGCATGACTCCTGGGAGTCTCCAAACATCAGTAGCCTCCTCTCAGGTTCCTCTACACCTCCCCTCCTCTCCAGTGCGCGAGCCAGGGCAGTGGATTGCAAGCGATGACCAGAGAGGCTGAAAAGGAATGCTGGGATAAGTCCTAATACCCTGGAGGCCAATAAAAACGCTGGTGAGTGTCCACACCTGATGACCAGCGCTGCATCACCAGCGCTGGTCTCGCTACACCGGAAGCAGACCCAGGTGTACAGCCAGCACTGCAAACAGGGAGTTGCAGCGCTGGCTGAGCTTTTAAGTGTAGACAGCTGCTAAGTTGCAGCGCTGTAACCCCCTCGCCAGCGCTGCAACTTGCAAGTGTAGCCAAGCCCTGTTAGTCTATAAGGTGCCACAGGATTCTTTGCTGCTTTTACAGATCCAGACTAATATGACTACCCCTCTGATACTTTTCACCTTTGTCACTGGAAGTAGCTACTGGGCCTGACTGGTTATTGTCAGAAGGGTTGTAGAGGAAGGTGGTCTTTTGAGGAAGGATTTGAATGAGGAAAGGGATGTTTATGAAAAGCATACAAGATCAGAGAGGGCACTCAGGGAGTAGGGGACAGCATGGGAATAGTGCAGAGGTGCTAGAAGGTTATAGGCTCAATCCTGCTCTTATTGAAGCCAGTGGCAGAACTCCCATTTACTTCAGCAGTTCAGGATCAGGCCCTAAGTGGGCTAATGAAATACAGGCCTCTTGTTGGGGGGTGAGCTCTCCAGTTTTTCCTCCTCTTTTATTCATTTTCTCAGTTGACAGCAGTGAGACATCTGCACACCGCTGTATTCATAGGACATGCTCTCGCTCAGTAATGCATTGCGTGATTCAGAGATTGCAGTTTACTCTGGACATACTTCTTGTCATGCCTCCCTCTTCTGCCATCCATCCTGGCCTCTGGGATGTGGAGCCATCTTCCTGTCTATAATTGCCATTGCTTGGTCGGGAGGGAGAGGATGACTATGGCCAACAGAATTACAATGAGTTATGATCCCATATTGATGCTGAAAGCTCAGGTTTAGATTGGCAGGGAAGGTTGAAAACGCAAGTCTGAGTTTCCCCTATATTGAATTCTGTAGCACTTAGAACTCCACACTTCATTAAAACCATTCATCGCCATTGCAGCAATTAATCCACAGATGCAGACAGGCAGAAAGAAGGCGGCGGGAGCAGCAGCCGCAAACAGGTTGTCGGGCCTCTCTCTCCTATGCACAGAGAGGCTGCTGTGATCACAGCTTTAGAAAGTTTGTAGCCTATGCACAATGAGTGCCAGGCAAGGATAAGATGCCCATGTCTGCACTAGCAGGGTGGCTGGGATGCCTTTACTCATTTAAAGTTCTTTGGGGGCAAGGACAATATCTTCTGTGACATTCCAGACATTCTGACAATAATCTGCTGCCCTGTGTCAAATAATGTTATAAATTAGTAAGTAACAATCCTAATAGACACAGAGCCTTTAAACATACCTTTTTTCTGTAATATATGCTGCACATTTGTACTGTTTTGTATTACAGCATAGAAGTTGCGTGGTTATGTTATTGTGATATACATATCCAAAGGGATAGAGTTTGTTGCTGCTGGAACTTTACCCCGCGTTTCCTAACAACTACGAGATGAAACTTCAGCGCTCATGCAGTGCACTGCTGATACAGTTCTGGCATGTTGTTAGTCTTACCTGGCGTTGGTTTCTGCATATTGAAAGTGAAATATACAAGAAAGTGTTAAAGATGGTTCAGCTTTCATAGTAAACATTTTATTTTTATTTTCCGTTTTCTGTGTTTTGATGACTGTAGAGTGGAGATCAGGTCTGGCTGGTCACCTGATCCTTTCCGATGAGGATGTGACCTCTGTCATTCAGGGAACCTGGAAGTGCCTGAACACTCTTCAGCACTACAAGGTCAGAACTGAGCATCCTTCTTCCCTTTCCCTTCTCAGTGACCTTCGATTTCACGTGTACATTCCACCTCTAGATCTGACTCCTGCCTGATCTCATTTAAAGAACCTTTCTAGCCCCACCTGTGATGTGGTGAAGACTCTGACTTGCTCCTGACACAGGAACTGCTGTTCAGACAGTGTAATCTCCTCTGTACTCTGCATCTCCACCTCTGACAACCTGAGGCATGGATGCTGGGGAGGCAAACAGGTGTCTGATGTTTTGAATATGTATCCCTAAGCTAATTTCTGGAGATGCTGTAATCAGGGCAGGCTTGGTGGATCTGTTGGTTAGCGCCTGAGTCCTTTGACTCTGGAAATTGAGACACAAATTCTACCTTCACTCACAATTGAAAGCAAATTTGGTGCACCTCTTCCTACTCCTACCATAGATTTGTCACCTTCAAAGAACCAAGCAGCAGTCACACAAGGATTTTGGGAATGTGAGGAAAAATGGTTAGACAAACGGGTCCCTTTCTGGGCACTTGGAAAATTTGTGGGGCTAGGAAATAGCAACTGTGCTGTTCAGCACTTCATTCCGTATAATTGATTCTAAGGCGAGAATGGACCATTATCTTCCACTTCTTCTTTAGCCTCTGTCAAATGCACCCTTCACTGCAGTATCTGCTGTCACTCTCCCTCTATACTGCTCGCCCCTTTCTTTCCCAGTATCTTTTCATTTAAGGTTGTAGAACAGCGGTTGGCAACCTTTCAGAAGTGGTGTGCCAAGTCTTCATTTAGTCACTCTAATTTAAGGTTTCGTGTGCGAGTAATACATGTTAATTTTTTAGAAGGTCTCTTTCTGTAAGTCTATAATATATAACTAAACTATTGTTATATGTAAAGTAAATAAGGTTTTTAAAATATTTAAGAAGCTTCATTTAAAATTAAATTAAAATGCAGAGCCCCCCAGACCAGTGGCCAGGACCTGGGCAGTGTGAGTGCCACTGAAAATCAGCTGGTGTGCTGCAGGTTGCCTACTCCTGTTGTAGAAGTTGGGTTGCACTAGACTGTATCTCACTGCTGTCATTGTCAATACACCATGTTGCAGACCTGCAATTGTGTACCTCTTCTGTCAGCAGGAGACAGGCTTACTGGTTGAAGTCAATATAAGGGCCACATGCCCAGTATAGCAGATGGTGGTCTCCAGAACTGGGATCAGGCTGCTGGAAATGAAAAATAATGCTTAAAATACCTTGCCTCAAAGCACCTGACAGACATCATTGGCCCTCACAGCCCTTTTTACAGATGGGGAAACCAAGGCATGAAGTGTTGAAGAACCTTTACCAAGCTCACAGAATAAGTCAGTAGCAGAGCCAGGAATGGAGCCCTGGGGCCTGAGTCCTAATCCGCTCTTCTAACCAGGAGTCCATTCCTTCTTGTGGGTGGGCTGTTGTACTTTATAAAGTCTGCCTGTCACACTGAGAAGAAGAAATGTGTAGAATATTGTTAACCCAAGTTCTGCTTGTACACAGGTGCCTGATGGAGCAACTGTAGCTCTGGTCCCACGTCTGACCAAACATGTCCCCAGGGAGAATCAGGATTACATCCCTGGAGAGAGTGAGTCTGATGCTAAAGGCCCATTAGCTTGCAAGCTAGGACTTTGTTCTCCCAGGCAATAAGTCTAACGTTATGGTAACACCCAATAGCTACTGGGTGAGTTGGGCCTTCCTCACTATTAGCATTGACAGGCTATCCAAACGGTCAGCACCGGGGGCTTCTGTAAGTGTCTGGGAGCCAGAGGCCCCTAAAAATAGGGGAGCAGGCAGGTCCAGCAAGGAGAGTCCAGCTTGAGCTGGAATCTTCTAGTTGCTAACCGCAGGGGCTGGGTGCAATCCATAGCTAAGGGGCCCACCAGTTAATAAACTTAGGGCCTGGGCACAATCCCTATCTTGCCGCATGTTCCCTTAGTGCAGAGAAATCTTGTTTTTTCTTGTAAGGGCAGCAAGTGGCTCCGAGCAATGTGGCCAGTCTCTGAGAGGAGCCTAGAGATTGCAGTAGTATTTGTGTTTCAGAAACGCCGATGCTGGAGGATGCAGATGAGGGTGGAATAAAACTTTGGCATCTCGTAAAACCAACTGAAGAGCCAGAGCTCCCCAAACACAGGCGAGGAAGCTTACGGGATCGGGAGCGAGCCAAGGCCATTCCTGAAATTTATTTGACACGTCTCCTCTCTATGAAGGTAGGAAAGAACATAATGTTGGATTAGCTAAACTAGGTCATGCCTAGGATACTTCCTTCCGGAACGGCCAAGACTTGGTGCTTTGGTGCTAAACCCTCAAGCCCCAGGGTGTGTTTTGCCAGCTGTGCAGCACTGCACATGAGGAAATAATTCTTTGCTGCCAAGATTACTGATATATTTATTTGTTGGCTTCCCTGTAACTCCAGTACCATAATATCTAAATTACATATGCTAAGGGAGTTAGCCTTCCAACAGCCTTCTAAAGGAGAAAAATGCTGTGATTCTCATATTCTTCTTCAAGTATATGTCCATGTGGACCCCACTTTAGGTGGATGTGCCCCATACATGTGAGATCAGAATCCTTTGAACATCAATGTCCCTTGGGTCATGCCTGCACCATGCACATGCTCGTGCCCCTCTCCTCCAACAGCATAAAAGGCAGGACCTTTGGAATCGTCATTCAGTCCCTTCTCACCTCCTGCAGCAACAGGATGGAATGAGTGGCATTTGCCTGCTGCCCTTAGCTTTAGCTGCAAAAAATTAGGTAGTTATGGTTAACTCGCTTTAAAATTCCCCCATATTTTATTTTATTCTAGACATATAAAAAACCCAAAAGCTAAATTAGATTTGTCCCTTTGTCCTCTGTGCCTCTGTCTGGGCCAAAATGCCAGATTCAGAGGCCTTGAGCATCAAACTATGTCCATCCTGCAATGGTCTCATTCCACTCCCAGATGGCCACAGCCACTGTATGGTTTTTGCCTTGATGAAAGCCATGTGCTAGGTTGCAGCTCGCTGTGTTTTTCATTCTCCACAAGAATGAGGAAGACCTGGGACACCCCTCTGACGCTATAACTCCTCAATCAATCATCAGGACCCCAGTACTGAACCCAGCCCGCCAGGTTCTTAGGTGCCAGCCTTAGCTGCTGTGCCATGGCGATGCATTGAATCAGCACTGCTGACCAACAGCCTTCATGCTAAAGGCCTAAAGGAGCCAGGCCCCTGAGTGAATGGACAAGCGACACTCTTATTGGGTACCTGTACAATATAAAAGTCTTAACAGGAAGAGGAAGCTGTCTCAGCAGCTCTTGACTACTGCTCTGGACTGCCCCCCAGCCCACCTCAGCCCCTGGGCATTACAGTTTGTTTAGATCACTTTGGTCTCCTCATAGGCTTATCCTACCATAAAAAGATATGGAGTCCACAAGTACAGCACTGCAGGGCCCATGGAGACACTGAGTCTCCAGGAGCAGATCACTGGTCTACAGGCAGAAAAACTAAGCCTTACTGGCCACAGTGGATCAGCTTCAGGCAGAAAACCGCTCCCTGCAAGAACAGACCACAGGACTGCAAGTGGGAACGTCTCCCACAGCCCCATGGCCCATGTTGCCTTCAGAACCCAAACCCAGGGTATTGCTACCAGAGTGCTACAATGGGACCCTAGCAGTTTCAGAGTTCTATGAGCCAGTGCAGGCTCCATTTCCTGCTATGGCCCAATGCCTGCCTGATGGATCAGGCAAAGGTGGCATACTGGCCGCTTGGGACACTTTCCTGAGGGCCTTTGTGACAACCTTTGATGACCCATGCTGAACTTACAATGCAGAGATGGCTCTACAGGGAGTCTGGCAGGCTCAGGATCAGCTGCAATGTATGCAGCCTGGTTCTGATGTCTGGTGGCAGATATGGCTTGGAATGAGCTGGCCCATCTACGCCAGTTCTGTTTTGGCTTCAGCAGGGAAATAAAAGATGAGCTTGCACTCATGGAGCCTCTTGTAGATCTAGGTGCATTTATTGTTCGGGTGAAGAGCCACACTTGAACCACTCAGGAGCCATCCCCATACCCTATGTTTTGGATGCTGGCTTACGTTCTTCCACTAGGCATGGATTCTGATAACTTCCAGCACTCTTCTGTCTGTTGTCTGTGATGGCTATACCATCCAATTTCAGACCTTGCCCCACAAAAAAGCCAAAGATATATGTGGCTTCTCTGCTTTGCCTAGGAGCCAAAAAGGAGGCATCTCTGGAGTTCAGAGGAAGAGGTTCTATTCTTGAGATTTCCTTATCTTGAAGTAAAAAAAAGGGTGGGGGGTCTTTATCCCATCCTAGACCCAAGACGACAGAACAAATGCAGACACCATCTCACATTCAGGGTGGCATCATCCCTTCTCTCAAGCTCAAAACTTGTTCATGACTTCTGACCAAAACTCATATTTCTCTGTTGTGATCCATCCAGCCCACAGGAAGTATCTGCGTGAGGCCCAATCCCTACCAATACAAGGTGCTGCCATTCAGTCTCTCCACCTCAAAGTGTCTTCACAAAATGCCTAGCTGTGGTGGTGGCACATCTGAGGAGACAATGTGTTCATGTCTATCCATAACTAGATGACTGGCTAATCAAAGGCAGGTCTCACAGGAAGTCACCACAGCCCTAAACTATGTCCTTTGCCATTCAAAGAGCTGGGTCTCCTGGTGAATTTACCCACATCCATTGCTCAGCTGGCTGAGAATAGTGTATCACTCCATGAGACATCAAAAGAACAAGCACATTCTGCATCCAGCTTACTTCCAATTGTCATTGAATTGGTGGTCAGGCCCCCAAGAACTTTCAGAAAAGGGTACCTTTCTTTCTCCACACCTTCATGCTGATCACAGATGCATCTGGACCAACTTCAGATACACAGAACTTGGTCCCCAAAAGGCATAAACCTGCATCTAAATGTTCTAAAATTGCAAGTGATCTTGTTAGCTTCTGTAGCATTCCGTCCTGTTTTACACAATTCCACCATGCAGATTTTCAGACAACACATCTACAGTGTACTATGCAAACAAGCCAGGACTTGCCCATTCATCACTCCTGTTATGTCAGGAAGCAATCAGTTTATGGCAGTGGTGGGCAACCTGCAGCCCACGGGCTGCACCCAGCCTATCAAGGTAATCCGCTGCTGGGCCGCCAGACAGTTTGTTTACATTTGCTCGGCTGCCTGCAGCCCCCAGTGGCTGCAGTTTAACGTTTCCAGCCACTGCGAGCTGCGGGTTGCTGTGCAAATGTAAACAAACTTTTACCCTGACAGGCTGCATGCGGGCCGCAGGTTGCCCACCACTGGTTTATGGACAGGGTGTCAACAATAGTTGGGTTTACACTAAATGTCAAGGAGATAAAGTGGCTGCACCTTGGAGAAGGGGACAACAGATTGTGTTGAAATGCAGCAGTGGTGAAGTTGTAGAACAAGTGATGTGTACCTAGGAAGCTTGATCAGTGCTGATGGATTCCATCAAGGATGAGGCCTTAGCCACAGGTACTGCACAGAAACTGACAGAGTTATGGATGACTGAAATCACTACTTTTGGTACCCCAGTGAAAATTTATCACACCAATGTACTAACAGTATTACCTTATGGTCTGGAAGCAGCTGTATTAAATTTAACAGACATTGGAAGGTTGGATGTAGTGGAGAGGAGAGTACCTCAAAAGATGGGCAGGTTTAAAGTGGAATGATTTAAAGACACATGAAGAAATTAGAAGGCGAGTAGGATGTGAAATCAGGGTATGGGACTGGCTGCAATCAGAAAGAGATGATGGTAGAGAAACTGCAGAAGACAAACATGACAGGATGCCAAAGATGATAATGCAAACCCAACCAAGGTCAGTCCAAACTAGAGGCCAACCACCAGTTAGATGGAGGGACACCATACATAGGGATGTGACGATGCTGGGCTTAATGGAGGAATAAGCCATGGACAAGAATGAATAGTGACACTATACTGCTCCCCATGCCTGTAAGGATGCTGTGGGATGAAAAGAAATGTCAACAACACAGGATAACCCCAATAGCTCTTCATCTTCCAGGAGCCAGCAATGATTTACAGAAAACCCATTGCCAACCATGAGTGGAGCTCTATAGAGCTCCATTGTCACCCTAATATCACAGAACCAAGCTCAGATACTTCAACCAGATAACATATCATTGTATCAACCAGCCAGTATCCAGGCTGTCCGAGTGCTACTGACAGAGATTGCGCTACAAGATACCCTACTGCAAAGAAGAAAGTTCTCCATGAGGAAGACTTACTCCTCTAAATGGAACAGATTTTTAATTTTGGTCAGCCCAACACAACCGTGAACCATTGAAAGCCTCGGTACCTAAAATCCTCGATTTATATTCTGCATTTTTGAAACTCTGGATGCTTGTTCAGCTCCATTGAAGTCCATCTTGCAGCAATCTCAGCATGCCCCTCACCCATGTAATCATGTTCATTTTTTTTCTATATCTCACAGTATCTAGATTTCTACTTGCTTATCCACCAGTCAGAGAACCCTTCTGACCTGGAATCTTAATATTGTCTTTACAAGCCCCATGAAGCCCCCTTTGAGCCTCTCTCTTAGGCTCCTTATAGCACCTTACTCGCAGGACTGCCTTTTTGCTCACCATCACATCAGCCAGACAGGTCAGTGAATTTGCATTGCTCATGGCTGACCCTCCTTACTTAACATTCCAGAGAGAAAGGCGGTGGTGACACGTCATTCCCAGTTCTTTCCTTAAGTTGTTGGACCTCCTTTGAAATGAATCTGTTAATCTCCTGCTCTCTTTCCCAAACCCCATTCCTCTCCAGGGACAAACTAACTTCGCACCTGGGATGTTTCAAGAGCCTTGTTCTATTATCGGAAAAGGACAAAGCCCTTCAGACAGACTCCTTGTCTTGTCGCCATCTCTGGTGCCTCTCAGGGGCAGGCCATCTCCCAGAGAATACCTCCATGGATTACCCAGTGTATTTCAATCTGCTATCACATGGCTGCTACCTTTCTCCCTCCAAACATCAGCACTCATTCCAGTGGAGCACAGGCTGCCTCCTCTGCCGTCTTCAGCTATCTGAACCCAACAAGGCAGCTACGTGGAGTCAGCCCCATGCTGCTGTTAACCACTATGCCCTTGGCCTGGGGCAAGATGAGATGCGAGATTTGTTAGGTAGCGTCACAGTCAAGGTTCAGTCAGTGTCAGTTTAGACGCCTCAGTGTCACTTTCCAGATGGGCCACTGCTCATCAGCCACTTAGGAAGAGATCCACATGGACGTGTACTTGAACTGAAAACAGTTACTTACCTTACTGCTTTGACATGTCATCCTCCCAGATCCCATGGCCCACATTCCAGCCCTGCTTTTTGTGAGCCTCTTTCCCTGCCATTCTGAATTAGTGACAGAACTGAGTGACAGTTGTAGCTGCTCTACCCTTTATGCCCTCGGGTGGGGGACCGGGACACGAGGACACGCATGGTGCAGGCATAGTTGAACAGCCACTCCTGTTCAAATATTCTGATATCCCGTTCATGGGGCACATGCATACCTACATTGGGATCCATGCAGACAACAGCTTCTCGTTGAAGATAAGTGATCATTCTTTGTAGATGGGAACTGAGTGTAGCCTTTTATTTTATTTTAAGTGAATTTTGTGAAGCACTATTACACTACCGTGAGTTCAGCTCTGGTGGCTACAGATTAAAGCTCAACAGAGTGAAAGTCACCTCTGCTACTTGCTTCAGATATAGTCTCAAGGAACCCAGGATAGTGACCACACATGTACTCACAAGTATAAGGTCTAGTCTGTTTTACAAGTTTTATTAAAGGGACAGTTAAAGTTATGATTAACCAAACATATAGAAATTCTATACAGACCTATGTGCAAGTTACAAATATAGTCATACTCGCATTCTTTACAATATTCTTAAATTCTGATGGCTGCCTTGCTAATTGATTAGCAGTAGAGGGATGGTTCCTGCTGGAGTTTCCTCTAGGGATCTTAATTTTCCTAATCTGGGTACCCTCTTTTTTATAATGTGATTTTGACTATACCTAATTAGCATTTATGCAAATAGTGTACCTGCAGTTAGGGCATGTGTTAGAAAAATGTGACTACCAGGTACCTTGTAAGCAAAAAAATTACTCTTACTGTTAATTTTTTGCACTATCACTCATTGGTACATCTTTTCCTATAATCTTGTGGCATAGGGTCATTCTCTGGTCCCTTATTTATGTCAAGCATTTCTTAAACCTATGGCTTAGTATGGCTAAGCTAAAATCTCACAGGCCTCACCCTGTAGGCCTTGCATTTCAGCCCTACTTACTTAGATACCTAATACATAATTATCCTTCTGACTACTGATCAATCTTATATTTCTATAATCCTGCAATTTAAATCTGCTTGGGATGCAATGTTTACATATGATATTTTAGTTAATCGTAACATCGCACAATAAATAAACAGTAAACTAAAATCAGTGGCTACATGAGACACAGTGATACTACTGTCTTGCACAGGGATTCTGTGACATGGCTGGGAAAATAATCTCTTGAGTCTGTCCATTGCCTTAAACACAAGTCCACCCTTCTTCACATGCACCCAGTTGTGGAAGGTTGTGTTTCCTTGTTCTTAGCTTACAGAAATAAAGACATGCTCAGCAAAGAATCCTGATTTTGTTCCTCTCCCTTAACCTTTCCTCAATAACAGTCGTCTTTACTGAGTTCAGTCTGGATTTCACTCAGACCATAGTATGGAAATTGCTCTCCTCGTTGTGTCTGAAGAAGGACCCTTTTCCCTCTTATTCTGCTTGACCTATGAGCAGTCTTCAGCATGTGGACTGCACCATCGTGCTGGTTACTTTTGTTATGGGCCATCTCTGACTCCTTCCTATCATGGTTCTGCTCACTTTACCCACCCTCAGACACCTCCTCTGGTTTCCCAGCCATTTGAGGATCAAGTTCAATATTCCCCTTGCATATAATCTGGTTCTGATTTTGATGGGAGGGCTACTTCTGAATGAAGGGAAGTGACCTGCAATGAGTTGAAAAAAATTGAGCCAAATCAATTGGGATGGAAGAAATTAATCAGAAAAATGGGAATGATAATTGGGAATTGCTTAAGAATACTTTACTAGATGCCCAAATGCCACAATCCCACAGTCATTGAAGAAGCCTGTATTAGTTAAATAATTGACTAGGTTTAGAGGGGAAGTGAAGGCAGCTATAAACAATTAAACAATAATATATAACAAATGAAAGAAAGAGAAAATTGATAGTAATGAATATAAATCAAAACCTAGGACTTGTAGAAAACTGACAAGAGCAGCAAAGGGACATAAGGAAAAATCTATGACCAGCAGAGTTAAGGACAGTAAGAAGTTTTTTAAGTAAATTAGGAACAAAAAGAATCCTAACAATGGTATTACTAGATAGAAATGGTAGAATTATGAATGGTAATCCAGAAAGGCAGCAGTGTTTCATACATATTTCTGTTCTGTATTGGGGGGAAAAACAGATGATGTCATATCATATGATAACACTTTCTATTCTACAAGTATTTCAGGAGGATGTTAAAGAATAGCTATTAAAATTACACATTTAAATGAGCAGGTCCAGATAACTTGCATCCAAGGGTTTTAAAAGAGGTGGCTAAGGAGCTCGATGGATTGGTAGTGTTGATTTTTTTCCAGTAAGACTTGGAACACTGGGAAAGTTCCAGAAGACTGGAGGAATGTCGGTATTTAAAAAGAGCAAAAGGGATGACCCAGGTAATTATAGGTCTGCCTGTCTGACGTTGCTCCCAGGGAAGAAAATGGAGCTGCTGATACAGGACTAGATTAAGAAAGAATTGAAGGAGAGTAATATAATTAATGCCAATCAAGATGGGTTTATGGAAAATAGATCCTTTAAAACTAATCTGATTTTTAAGATTACAAGTTTGGTTGATATTAGACTTGGTACCAGTATTAGACTTGGTACCACATGACATTTTGATTGGTTGGGGGGGAACTAGAAAGATATAAAATTAACATGGCACACATTAAATGGATTAACAGATGGCTAGCTCTTTGGCCACAAAATGTAATTGTAAATAGGGAATCGTCACTGAGTAGGTCTATTTCCAGTGGGTCCTGCAGGAATCAGTTCTTGGCCTTATGCTATTTCAAATTTTTATTGGTGATCTAGAAGAAAACACAAAATCATTACTGATGAGGTTTTCAGGTTCCCCAAAAAATTGGAGAGTGGTAAATAATGAGGACAGATCACTGATTAAGAGTGATCTGGATTGGTTGGTAAGCTGTGCTTAAGCTAACAACATGCATTTTCATGTGGCGGAATGTAAATATATACATGAAGGAATGAAGATAGGGGGACTATCCTGGGACACACAGTGACTCTGAAAAAGATTTGGGTGTCATGGTGGATAATCAGCTGAACCTGAGCTCCCAGTGCTACGCTGTGGTCAAAAGGGTTAATATTATCCTGGGATGCATAAACGGGAATTTTGAGTAGGAGAAGAGAGGTTCTTCTTCGAGTGCTTGCTCATATTCATTCCAAGTATGTGTGCACGCGCCGCGTGCACGTTCGTCGGAAGACTTTTACCTTAGCAACTCCAGCGGGCCGGCAGGTCGCCCCCTACAGTGGCGCCGCCATAGCGGGTAATATATACCCCTGCCGGCCCGCCCGCTCCTCAGTTCCTTCTTACCGCCCGTGTCGGTCGTTGGAACAGTGGAGCGCAGCTTAGCTGTCCTCCGCTTCCCTAGCTACTCGTAGTTATTGTGTATTTAGATATATAGTTTATAATCCCTTATATTATAGTATATATATATATTTAATCTATACTTATGCGTTTTTTCTTGCTAGCATAGTTAAGTTTAACCATAGTTAGCGGGTTCGGGGAGTAGCCCCCCCCGCAACCGGTGCCCGGAGCCATGCCCGGCTCACCGGTTCTTAGTCTGTGCTTGGCTGGCCTCCGGCCGTTGCTGACAGGAGATCCACACGACTCCTGTTTAGGTGCCTTGGGGGATCGTATTTCACAGCTAAGTGCCCATTTTGCAAGGCGTTTAAGCCGAGAACAAAATTGAGCGGCACTTTCTTTTTCCCTCCACCTTCTGCACCGAGCGCTGGCTACTCGGCGGACAGAAGCGCCTCTCGGCACCGGACCCGCGGCACGGGCCGTTACCGGCACCAACGTCGACTCGGCACACACTCCCCTCTCTCTGGGGTTGAGAAAGCCACGACTCCTCCTGCCAGTGCCCGACAGCTCCCCGGCACGCGCTGTGGTTGAGCTCCCTGCTCCTGCTGCTTCTGTGCCAACTGCACCGCAGCCAGAGAGCTCGTTTACGTCGGATCGCCAGGCACCAACACCTGCAGAGGCACTGAGGACGCCTGGCACCGTTGATTCCGGTCCCACGGGGGCCGTCGAATCCAGTGCCTGCCTGCTCCCCGGCATGGGCCGTGGTTGAGCCTCCTGCTCCTGCTGCTTCCCAAATGCACCGCAGCACAAGAACTAAGTCGGATCGCCCGGCACTTGCGCTGCCGCGGCACGACAACGTCGGCACCGTCGATCCGGTCCCACAAGGGCCGTTGAATCCAGTGCCTGACCGCTCCCTGGCACGCACCGTGGTTGAGCTTCCTGCTCCTGCTGCTTCCCATGCAACTGCACACAGCTAGAGAGGCTCGCCTAAGTCGCCCGGCACCGACAGTGGTGCTGCACCGGCATCGGCAACGTTGTGGGCACTACAGTCGATCCCTAGTCCCACAAGGGTCGTTGAATCAGTGCCTGACCACTCCCCGGCACGCGCCGTGGTTGAGCTTCCTGCTCCTGCTGCTCCCTGTGCTAACGGCACCGCAGCCAGAGCTCATCTAAGACGCATCGCCCGGCACGACACCTGCCTACGGCACCGACAACAACGTCGGCACCTGTCGATCCCAGTCCCACAAGGGCCGTCGAATCCAGTGCTGACTGCTCCCCGGCGCACGCCGTGGTCGAGCTTCCTGCTCCTACTGCTCCCCGTGCAAACTGCACCGCGGACAGAGAGCCTGTCTAAGCTGGATCGCGCCGGCACCGACACCTGCTGAGGCACCGGCGACGTCAGCACCGTCGATCCGGTCCCACAAGGGCCGTCGAATCCGGTGCCTGACAGCTCCCCGGTACACACTGTGGTCGAGCTTACTGTTCCCTCACACGCGGAGACATTTCCAACGACGAGGGATCTCGTTGCCATGACAGAGTGGATGCTGCCTGAACCCCAGGCACCGCCGGTGCGGCTACTACAGTCTCTTGGCAAGCCTCCTTGATACGACCATCCTCTGTCGGCGCAGCAGAGCGGCACCGTTCATGATCACGGTCCCGCAGACGGTCCAAGTTCCGTCGGCACTCCTGCTTTCGACGCCACTTGCAGTCCCGATGCTGCTCTCCTCGGCACCGGTCGGCACTCGCCGCACAGGTCGGTGTCCGTTCACCGACCCGATATCCGGCATCCGGTTTCCGGCTCCCAGCACCGCTACAGGCACTGTGACTCCTGTAGCCGCTCCCAACTCGAGATCTCGGTCGACCTCCCAGCACCGCTCTGGTCGCAGGTCCGGATCTCGTTCCAGGTACCAGTGCGCCTTGCGGTACGTCCCCAGGTGCCAAGTTGGGCAAGGTCTGGTAGAGTCAGACTCTCTGCCCATGATCTTTCAGCACCTCCATGGCCATCCAGACACGCATCAGTGTCTTCCCACGCGGACAGCTCTTATGCTCAGACCGCGATTCTGGTGTGCCCACCAACAACCTGAGAGCCCATCAGGCTCTCCTATGGAGGGTAGCACTCAATGCGGACCTCCAGCTGCAGGAGGTCCCGGAGGTAGGGGACCCGGTAGTGGACATTCTATCGCGGTTGCCCCGCTAGAGGGCCCTACCGTTTTTCGTACCATCCAGGCGAATGCGATACTCTATGGAGGGTACGACTACTGGTCTGTCCGTCCTCCTCCTGCGCACTAGTCATTCAGTTGGTCAAGAAAAAGGGAACGGCATGGCAACAGGCGCCAGCCCCCCGAAATCGAAGGGGGCTAGGCGAATGACCCTACTCAGCCGCAAGGTGTATTCTGCAAGGCTCTTATAGCCCTGCGTGGCAAATCAATAAGCCCTGCTTAGCCCCTATAATCATAACACCTGGATAACGGGGGATAATATTATGGAGCTTCTCCATCAAGACTCCAGCCAAGAGTTCACTGCCTCTTGGAGGAAGGGAAAAAGGCGGCTAGAGCTTCTCTTTCAGGCCTCGTTACCATGAGGAGCATCTCATGGCTTCTGGTTTCAAACCTCCGGCCTTTCACAACTTACCATTTGTTGGTAAAGGCCTCTTTGCGGTGAAATCAACCCCAGGCTACAAAGCCTGGAGGGCAACAAGGTCCTAATGAGCTCTCTCTCGGCATGCATACGCCGACGACCTAACGCAGGCCTTTTCCGTCCCCAGCCACACCACCACACTCTGTGCCTAGCCACAGATCGGGCCTTTGGCAGTCGGCGACTGAGGTGGTCGCAGACGACCTGCAGGACCCTAGAGGCCAAGATCGAGGCCCCTCACAATCACGATCGGGGACCAAAGACGAACTTTCAAAGTGCGCCCGAGGGCGGCGTACCGGTTACAAGCTGCTTACCACTCCTACTTCCTCTGGCATGGTCCCAGTTAACTTCAGTTCGCGGTCCCCTGCACATGGTGGAGTTTGGGTGCCACCTCCAATTTTGTTCCAACCCTGTCCCTCTTCAGGGACTCCTCTCGGGCATAATTCCTCTTACAAGAGGCGCAGACGCCGATGGACGAAGGGGGCAACTATTCCCTAATCCCCGACTCGTACGGAGGTCTCAGACCTATCCTACACTACGAGGACTCAACCAGTTTATGTTAAGGTTGAAGTTCCGCATGGCATCCTGGGAACCATTATCCTGTCCTTAGATCCTGGAGGCTGGTATGCCGCCTCAATATGAAGGACGCGTACTTTCACATTGCCATCTTCCCTCCGCACAGGAGATACCTCCGCTTTCTAGCCAACCGTTGGTACTTCCAGTTTACGGTCCTGCTGTTTGGCCTTGCTACAGCCCCACAGGCATTAACCGAGTGTGTGGCCGTAGTCGCCACCCACCTCCCGACGTCAGGATATGCGTTTCCGTATCTGGGCGATTTGGCTTATCTGAGGAGGGGGGACTCCAAGACACAAGTCACTCAGCGTGTGGGCATCGTCAAGGACCTATTCACATGTCTAGGCCTGATGGTCACTACGGAAACATCCACTCTGGTTCCCACTTGTCTCGGTCTCCCGGGTCCCACGGCTTCTTGCTAGTTTGTAACCAAAACACGCTAAGCTCTGCTCTGTCATCTCCAAGTTTGGCTCAAATCGGCGTACCGCCAGATAGGGCCCAATGGTCACCATAGTCACCATTTCCCTGAGCATCCTAGGCTCCCTAGAAGGTGGCTAAACTCCCTCCCTGGTGTGGGCAGGGATGCCGCTCTATCCGCCCCAGCCCTCACTGTCCTGACGATGGAGGCGTCATCTCTCAGCTCAGGTGCTCACCTCAGTAACCTTCGAGCTTAAGGCCCTTTGGTCTTCTCAGGGGCTGGCGTTCCACATCAATGTTCAAGATGAGAGCAGTCTGCCTGGCGTGCCAGGGGTTCCAGCAGCAGCTGCGAGGTGGCGATAGCGTCTCTCAGTGTTTACAGCCAGCACAACGGCCATGTACTACATAGACAACCTGGGAGGGACATGGTCCTCCTCCTTTTGTCAGGAGGCCATCCATCTCTGGGACTTTTTGCATAGCCCACTCGATAAATCTGGTAGCATCCTTTCTCCTTGGCAAATTATCGACTCAGCAGGGTTTTCCTGTCTCATGAGTGGTCGCCCTGCCTGATGTGATGCATTTTGTGGCCAGAAGTGGGGTTTTTCCCCCCACATATGGACCTGTTCGCTTACCGCGAGAACGGGAAATGTCGAGGTTCCTGCTCCTTCTAAGGTCTCTCTCCCGGGACCGATCTTGGACGCTGTCTCATGCCGTGGAAGGGCCAACACCCTTTATGCCTTCCCGCCGTTCCCCTGGCTCATTGGGTCCTGCTCAAACTTCGCAGGAGCAGAGCGCGCATCATCATGATCACTCCAGCGTGTCCAGGCAGCACTAATACGCCACGTTGCTCGGCCTGTCAATAGCCTGCCCAATTACCCTGCCACTCCACCCAGACCTCGTACCTCAGGACCACGGCAGACTTCGCCGCCTGGACCTGCAGTTCTTCACCTCACGGTGTGGCTCCTACGTGACTATCAGGGTGGCAGGATGCCTTCCACCTGGTCAACGTACCTGGCCAGGTGGAAGCTTCTCTCCTACAGGTGCGAAACGCTTAAATCTTACTCCTGCTGGGGTCTCGATCCCCTCTATTTGGACTACCCTCCGGCCTGCAACAGCAGGGCCTAGCGGTGTTCGCCGCCGAAGGTACACTTGGCAGCCATCTCTACTTCCATCCAGGCTAAGGTGGTCGTTCTGTGTTCTCACACTCTATGGTTTCGGGGTCCTCAAGGGCTTGGAGCGCATACACCCTAGGTACGCCGCCCAGCCCCAACCTGGGACCTCAACCTGGGTTTAACCCAACTTATGTCTCCTCCATTCGACCCGTTAGCGACCTGCTCGCTGCTATACCTGTCTTGGAAGACAGCTTTCCTCGTAGCCATTACATCGGCCAGACGAGTCTTCGAGCTCAGGGCTCTTATGGTGGTTCCGCCATACTTTATGTTTACAAAGACAAGGGTGCAGTTCGTCCACACCCTGGCTTTCCTCCCTAAGGTGGTTTCGGCCTTTCATGTTACCACACTCAACCGTGACGGGGACAACAATTGCACTCCCTGGACATCTGTAGAGCGCTCGCTTTTATGTTGAGCGGACAAAACCATTTTGTAACACGCCCAACTCTCGGTCGCAGTAGCAGTCCGAAGGAAAGGCCTACCTGTTTCCTCTCAGTGGATCTCATCTTGGGTGATGACGTGCACCCGCACTTGTTATGATTTGGCTCACATTTCCCCAAGCCACATCACCATGCGTTCTACCAGGGCTCAGGCTTCATCTGCCGCCTTTGCTAACGGACTCGTGTACCTACCACAGAGATCTGTCGCGCAGCTCCATGGTCCTCGGTCCATACCCTTGCTTTCGCATTTATGCTCTGGTTCAACAGTCAGAGATACTGCAGCCTTTGGCTCAGCAGTTTTCCCATTCTGCCATTTTTCACTCCGACCCCACCGCCTACATTAAGGCTTGGGAATCACCTACTGGAATGGATATGAGCAAGCACTCGAAGAAGAAAAGACGGTTACTCACCTTTGTAACTGTTGTTCTTCGAGATGTGTTGCTCATAATCCATTCACCAAACCCGCCCTCCTTCCCCTCTGTCGGAGTAGCCGGCAAGGAACTGAGGAGCGGGTGGGCCGGCAGGGGTATATATTACCCACTATGGCGGCGCCACTCTAGGGGGCGACCTGCTGGCCCGCTGGAGTTGCTAGGGTAAAAGTCTTCCGACGAACGTGCACGCGCGGCGCGTACACCTAACTGTAATGGATATGAGCAACACATCTCGAAGAACAACAGTTACAAAGGTGAGTAACCGTGTTTTATTTTACATCTATATTTGTCACTGGTGTGACTGCTGCTGAAATAGTGTGTCCAGTTCTAGTGCCCAGAATTCAAGAACTCTGTGGATAAATTGGAGAGGATTCAGTGAACAGCCACAAAAATGATGAAATAGAAAATTTGCCTTATAGTGATAGATTGAGCTCATTGAGTCTATTTGGCTTAACAAAGAGAAGGTGTCTTGATTACAGTCTATAAGTACTTACATGGGGAACAAATATGTGATATGAGGCTCTTCAGTCTATCAGAGAAAGGTCTAACGTGATCCAATGGCCGGAAGGTGAAACTAGACTGAAAAGTGTAAATTTTTAATTGTGAGGGTGATTAACCATTGGAACAGTTTACCAATATTTGTAGTGGATTCTCCATCACTGGAAATTTTTAAATTAAGATTGGATGTTTTTCCATAAAATCTGCTCTAGGAATTACGTTGAGGAAGTTCTCTCTCCTATGTTATACAGGAGGTCAGACTAAGCGATCACAGTGATCACTTCTGGTCAGGGAATCTATGAAAACCTTTTCCCTACCCACTGCTGAAATTTGTTTACGTTCTTCCTATTCATTTTGCATTATCTTTGTTTGGCTTGTCCACAGGGGACCCTGCAAAAATTTGTGGATGACTTGTTCCAAGTGATCCTCAGCACCAGCCGCCCTGTCCCTCTGGCTATCAAGTATTTCTTTGACCTGTTAGATGACCAAGCAATGCATCATGGAATTCTGGACCCTGAGACCATTCATATCTGGAAGACAAATAGGTATGGAACCAAAGTTGCAGCCTGACAATTCCCTAGAGCAGAGAATCTCAAACTGTGGTCCCTGGAGTACTTGCTGGTGGTCACATGGTGCTGGCAGCTCCTATTCTTCTTCGAGTGGTTGTTCATGTCCATTCAAAGTAGGTGTGCGCGCACCGCGTGCACGCCAGCCAGAAGATTTTCCCCTAGCAGCGTCCGTAGGGTGAGCCCTGGCGCTCCCTGGAGTGGCGCTACTACGGCACCCTATAAAGGGGCCCGCCGACCCTCCAACCCCTCAGTTCTTTCTTACCGCCGGTGACGGCTAGCTGAAACTTCTCTTGCGCATAGCAAGTTAGCAGTGTCCTATCCTTGTGTATAGTCCATGTATATAGTTACGTTACAGTTAGTTTACTTAGGTCATTGTATATAGTTCTTGGTAGTTGGGGGGTCCCCCCCACGTTTCTGTTGCCCGCTGGGGCATGCCTAGGTCCCCCGGGTTTAAACTCTGCAAGGACTGCAGCAAATTCATGCCCAAGAGTGACCTGCACTCTTCTTGTTTGAGGTGCCTTGGAGAAAGCCACCAAAAGGACCGGTGCTCTATCTGCAGAGGCTTCTGCCTGAGACTTAGAGTCCTCCTGATGGAGGCTGCCCTGCGGCCACCCTCAGACCCGGAACCGGCCAACGCGGTGCCCAGCACGTCTTCCTCGGTGTGGAGCACCCCGGCACCGGACAGAGTCGGGTCATAGGAAGTCGGCCTCAGTGCGGCACCGCTCACCGTCGCCGGTGCCCGCTAAGAAAAGAGAGCCTGTGAGGGAACGGTCACCCCACCAGGACACGAGGCCGACGCTGTCCGTGGGTGCAAGTGGACAGGCTGGGCTACAGCCCTCGGATGCTCTGTCGACTCCCACCCTGCAGAGAGGGCGGTTGAGTCCGGACCAGCCTAGATCCCCGGACCTCAGCGGAGACTTGCACCTCCCTTCGACACCGAAGGCGTTCGAGGCGGCCTCAGACTTGATGGGACTCTTGGCACCAGCCTCCCTGCACTATAGGGAGTTGCCTATCATGGCCTGTCCCCAGTGCAATCGAGGGACAAGCCGGCCATGCTGTCACCTCCCTCCCCGCATCGCGCCGCTAAGGAGGCACCGGACCAGATAAGAGGCTCCCCGCCAATGCAGCACCGCTCTCCAACGGCACCGGGTGCAGCTCCCCCCAGGTCTTCGTACACAGAGACCTCAGACTCAGAGGCAGACTCCTATCGCTCCAGCCGGTCGCAGAGCAGGAGATTACTTTCAGGGGCGAGTCACCAGCGTTACCCACAGTGGCAGCAGCAATGGCATCTGCCCTCACAATGGCCATTTTGGACCCCCTGGTCCTACCACCAGTCGGTAGGCCAGGCATTTGGTCCTCGTTCAAGGTCGGCCTCAGTCTCCTCGGCATCAGTGGCCCCGGCGCAGCTGCCTCCTCCACCGACACCGTCGCTGGGCAGGGGTGTGCCATATCCAAGTTCAGCACCCCCTAGCCGGGCAGCGTCACCGGCAGCAGCTACAATTCGGGCTCAGCAGGCACTGCCCAATACGCCAAGCCGCTCTCTGGCAACCCTGCTACCGGTCGCAGTGCCGCATTTAGAATCGGAACCAGCCCCACAACCACAGTACTGTGTGCCCTAAGGTCTGCACGCACCAGAGGAAGGGCCGATCCATGTAATTTCCTCGTCTTCGTCACCAGACGAAGCAGTCTCAGGCACAGCTGCGGCACCGGCCCTGGAGGACACTCAAATCCTCCAAGAACTGCTCCGGCGAGCAGCTCAGAGCCTCGCAATCCAAGCTGAGGAAATCGAGGGGGACGTGGACCCTGTAGTAGACATCCTGGCTCCCTCAGGACCATCCAGGGTGGCGTTCCCGCTGATAAAGTCAATAGCGGATACGTCCTGCACCTTAGGGCAAACGCCAGCCTCACTGGCCCCTACTGCCAAGAGGACGGAGCGGCACTATTTCGTCCCCTCTAAAGGACACGAACACTTGTATATCCACCCCCCCCCGGACTCCCTGGTGGTGGATGCAGCCAACCAATGGGAGCGTCAAAGGTTTCAGGGGTCAACGCCAAAGAGCAGAGACGCTAAAAGACTCGACCTCTTTGGCAAAAAGGTGTACTCCATAGCAAGCCTACAACTCCGCATTGCCAGCCAACAGGCAGTTGTAAGCTGATATGGTCATAACACGTGTTCAGCCATGTCGAAGTTTACGGAGCCCCTTCCCTAGGACTTGAGGTCAGAGTTCTCAGCCCTAGTGGAGGAGGGAAGCCGATCTCCCGAGCCTCTCTCCAGGCTGCCTTAGATGTGGCGGACTCAGCCTCACTTACCCTGGCCACGGGCCTGGTCATGCGGCGGGGAGCCTGGCTCCAGGTCTTGGGCCTGCCCTATGAGGTCCAGCAGACCATTCAAGACCTCCCCTTCGAGGAGCAGATGTTGTTTTTAGAAAAGACGGACAAGCGTCTGCATAGTCTAAAAGACTCGTGGGCCATGCTTCGCTCGCTGGGCTTGCATACCCCTGCGACCCAGCGCAGGCAGTTTAGGTCGCAGACGGCCCCATGCCCCTACCAGCCTCAGACTCGCCAGGAGCTGGGGCGCAGGCGGGGCAGAAATGGCAGGAGGCGTCACCAACTCCACCCCCCCCGGCCAGGCATCCAGTCAATCGAGACCATCAGGGCCTAGACCCCTTATTTGATGTAACGGTCGAGGGCGACCTACCTCTCGAGACTATGAATCCTTCTGCCCCTACCTTTGAGTCATGTCTGTCCCCCTTCTACTGTGCCTGGTCCCAAATCACGTCGGACACCTGGGTACTCCGCATGGTGGGGAGGGGATATTCTATCCTGTTCTCCTCCCTCCCGCCCCACCAGCCCCCCTCCCCGTCCCTCTTCAAGGACCCATCTCATGAGCAACTTCTAAGTCAAGAAGTGAAGTCCCTCATGGAGGCAGGGGTGGTGGAGGAAGTTCCCCGGGAGCTCAGGGGCAAAGGCTTCTACTCCCAGTATTTCCTAATATCAAAGGAAAAAGGGGGTCTGAGACCCATCCTAGACTTGTGGCAGCTGAACAGGTTTGTGCGAAAGCTCAAGTTCTGCATGGTCTCCCTGTCCTCGGTTATTCCCTCCCTGGATCCAGGAGATAGGTATGCCACCCTCGATTTAAAGGACTCTTATTTCCACATTGCCATAATTCCCCGACACCGTTGATACCTCAGATTTGTCGTGGCCGACGCCCATCTACAGTTCACAGTGCTCCCGTTCGGCCTGTCAGCTGCTCCAAGGGTCTTCACGAAGTGCATGGCAGTCGTGGCGGCCTTCCTGCGCAGGCGGGGGGCATCCAGGTATTCTCCTACCTGGACAACTGCTCATAAAGGGCCGCTCCAAGGAGCAGGTGGAGACCCAGGTGTTGTTCATCAGACGGACCTTCCTCAATCTCAGCCTCCTCTTGAACAAAGCCAAGTCCACCCTGTCTCCAATGCAACAAATAGTGTTCATAGGAGCAGTTCTGGACTCCACCCATGCCAGGATGTACCTGCTTGAATCCAGGTTCCGTGCGATTTCCGAGCTTATTCTCGGACTGCACCGCGCCCCAATCACCACGGCACAAGTTTGGCTCCGACTGTTGGGTCACATGGCAGAGTGCACCTATGTGGTGAATCACGCCAGACTCCAGCTTTGCCCGCTACAGTCCTGGTTAGCGACAGTTTATCGCCCAGCCAGGGACCCCTTGGACTCAGTAGTGTCCATTCCCCGCTTGGTGCTAAGCTTGCTGCCGTGGTGGCTCGACCTACAGAAAGTGTACATGGATGTCCCCTTCACTGCCTCTCAACCCTCCCTCTCCCTGGTAACGGATGCCTCAGATCGGGGTTGGGGAGTGCACCTGGGACACCTCAGGACGCAGGGCTTGTGGTCGCCGGAGGACCTCGAGTTGCATATCAATGTCAGGGAGCTGAGAGCAGTTCGCCTGGCTTGTTTGACCTTCCGGTCCCACCTAGTGGGCAGATGTGTTTCAGTCCTCTCGGACAACACGTCGGCAGTTTTTTATATCAACAAACGGGGTGCATGCTCCTCTCCCCTGTGCAGGGAAGCCCTCGCACTGTGGGATTTCTGCGTCCACAGTGCTACCCACCTGACAGCGTTCTACCTTCCGGGGGAGCAAAATAGTTTGGCGGACACCCTCAGCCACTCGTTCTGGGGTCACGAGTGGTCCCTCCGATGGGACATGGTACGCTCAATTTTCCAGCTCTGGGGCTTTCCCCAGTTAGATCTGTTCGCCTCGAGGGAAAACAGAAAATGCCGACGATTCTGCTCCCTCCTGGGCCGCAGTCAAGGGTCTCTGTCGGACGCCCTCCTACAGTCTTGGGGGTCGGTCTGCTCTACGCCTTTCCTCTGATCCCCGATACACAGGATGATTTTGAAGATTCGCAGGGATCACGCACGGGTAATCCTGATAGCTCCAGCGTGGCCGCACCAACATTGGTACATGTCACTCCTACACATGTCCGTTCAGGTGCCTCTGACGCTGCCCCTGCTCCCGGACCTGATCACGCAGGACTGGGGCTCCTTTCACCACCCAAACCTAGAATCCCTTCACCTCACAGCATGGATGCTCCATGGCTGAACCCAGTGAAGATGCAGTGCTCCCAGCAGGTCAGACAAGTGCTGCTCGGTAGTAGGAAACCGTCAACTAGAGCCACCTACCTGGTCAAATGGAAGCGCTTCTCCATATGGTCGGGTCAGCGAGGTCACAAACCGCTGGAGGTCCCAATCCCCATTGTCCTAGACTATTTGCTCCACCTCAGACAACTGGGCCTCTCCTTCTCCTCGATTCGTGTTCACTTGGCGACCATCTCGGCTTTCCATCTGGGAGAGGGGGTACCTTGGTGTTTGCGAACCTGCTGGTCAGGCGTTTCTTCAAAGGTACGGACAGGCTATTTCCGCATGTTCGTCAGCCGGCCCCGGCTTGGGACCTGAATCTGGTCCTCTCCATCCTCTCGGGGCCTCCCTTTGAGCCTCTGACTTCGTGCTCCCTGTTGTACTTGTCGTATAAGACCACCTTCCTGGTGGCGATCACCTCAGCCAGGAGGGCATAGGAGCTCAGGGCGTTAACATCCGAGCCCCCGTACACGGTCTTCTATAAGGACAAGGTCCAACTTAGACCTCACCCAGCTTTCCTACCCAAGGTCATCTCACAGTTCCACATGGGTCAAGGTATTTTTCTCCCGGTGTTTTATCCGAAACCACACTCTTCCAATGAGGAGCAGAGGTTACATTCCCTGGATGTCCGCAGGGCCTTAGCTTTTTACATCGAGCGTACCAAGCCGTTCAGATGCTCGACTCAACTCTTCATCGCAGTGGCAGATAGGATGAAAGGGCTCCCGGTCTCCTCTCAGCGTATTTTTTCGTGGATTGCAACCTGCATCCGGGAATGCTACCGCATAGCTAAGACCTCTGTCCCTCCAGTCACGGCCCACTCCACTAGGGCGCAGGCCTCCTCTGTGGCATTCCTGGCTCAGATCCCGACTCGGGAGATTTGTAGAGCAGCCACGTGGTCCTCCATCCACACGTTCTCGTCCCACTACACCATCATGCACCAGGCTAGGGATGATGCAGCCTTCAGTCATGCAGTACTCCAGTCAGCAGTGATCTCCGACCCCGCCACCTAAGGTTAGGCTTGTGAGTCACTTACTTTGAACGGACATGAACAACCACTCAAAGAAGAAAAAACGGTTACCCACCTATTAGTAACTGTTGTTCTTCAAGATGTGTTGTTCATGTCCATTCCAATACCCACCCTTCTGCCCCTCTGTCGGAGTGCCGGCAAGAAGGAACTGAGGGGGTGGAGGGTCGCCTTTATAGGGCGCCATAGTGGCGCCACTCCAGGGGGCACCAGGGCCGACCCTACGGACGCTGCTAGGGGAAAATCTTCCAGCTGGCGTGCACGCAGTGCGCGCACACCTGCTTTGAATGGACATGAACAACACATCTCGAAGAACAACAGTTATTAAAAGGTGGGTAACCGTTTTTTTCCATTGCAGAGAAACAGAAGAGATGGATTGGGGGAGGTGAAATGCAGAGTAGTGTGTGTGAAATTACCTTTGTTCTTCTTTGAGTATATGTCCCTATGGGTGCTCTACTGTAGGATGAGTGCACCCATGAACTGTCGATTGGAGATTTTCGTTAGCAGTGTCTATAGGGCCACACCTGGACACTAGACATCCTCGCGCTCTGTTGTGAGCATATATAGGGAAGCGCAAACTCGCCACTGCTCCAGTTCCTTCTAAGCCACCTTTGTCTCGAGACAGTTCAGAGTAGTGTGCACTGTTTTTGTAGCTTCTTTGTTGTTTTAGGCTTAGTTTGTTTCTCACAGCTGTTTGGTGGTATATGCTGTCAGTGAAAGATTGTGACCAGCACACATCAAATTCTCTCACAACACTTTAAGGAACTTCCATTTTGAGTCTATGGCTACATATTCATTCCTCTGCTACTTGTTCAAAACATCGTTTATGGTAGCCAGACAGACAGAATGGTGGGCAAGCTAGTGGATTATTGATCTCACCTCCCCAACCATCACTAAATTCTACAATGGTAAGGTGATCCAATGCCTTCATCCTCTCTTCTGCCAAGGCACCTGTGGTTATCAATGAACAGGAGAGAGCAACTGTGCAGCCAGTGATTGGCTGCAATCTCTTTAAATGTTTTTTTTAAATGACCCGCGATGCAGCTGTGGTAAACATCAGACTATGTTGTATAGTTTTGATGAGTGCCTACTGACTTATTTTGGTGGTGGGCTACCAGATCTCCACCTAGCTGATGCTGACGCCATCAAATGACTGGGCACGTTGCACATACGGTAATATATTTATTTTCTTCATGCCTAAGGTCTCCTCAGAGTTTCATATCAACCAGGACATTCAACTTCCATTGTTTTTTACCCAAAGCTTCATTCTTTGAGGGAAAAAGTTAGTCTCCGTACTCTGGATGTAAGGCAAGCACTCACCTTTCACCTTGACAGAACTAAGCCTTTCAGGATTCCTTTGCTAAGAGGATGAGAGGCCAGCTGATCTCAATTTAGAGAATCTGTGGGTATCTGGATGTATGCTAGCTTGCTATAAAGCTTCCGAGGTGGATCCTACTCCGGGAGTGACTGGTCATTTGATCAGTCCACCTCGATAGCCCTTCTCAATGACATTTCTGTTGGGGACATCTGCATGCCATGGGGAGGCCACCGCACGATCCTCTGTCCACAGGTGTGATGGAATCACAGGTCTGATGCTCTGGAACTGCTCCGTGTGAAGCCAGCCAGGACTTGGTAGCATGGCTCTCCTCAGGGCACTCTGTCCAGGACAAAAAGCCTCCTTGGCTACATCCTTCCCAGTCTGACCTCGGAGCATTCAGCATCCCTGTTCCCTTCACACACTTCCCTTTGGTGGGGGAAACCAGAGGGCCGTGCACCCCAGCTCTACAGACATTGGTGCCTCTCAGCCAGAGTTGTAAAGCAGAAGGGCTTACTGGTCAACAGCATCACACAAAGCTTGTTAGCTCAGAAGTCAGTTGTCATCAGACGTCACTGGTATGGTGCTCTGTTCTGTTCAATGACGATAACAGTTGGCTGCGTGCATGTGTTCCCTCTGTGTGCTGCCCCGGTTCTGCAGATTGCTGGCACAGCAGACCCGGAAAGAACCCCCAATGACCACAGATTCCAATAAGGTATGAAAGCACCTGGCCAGGTTTATTGTCAAACGAAGCACAGTAATAGTTTCCAGCAGACTCTAGAGGACGTACTACGAATATGTGCCCCCTGACAATGGACCGGCCAGTCAGTGACAGGACTCTCCACAGCCCCCTCAGCCAACTCCTCAGGGATGCATTCTTATACACAAGTACAAACAAATTACACATCACGCTTGACGTATTGAGGTACAACCCCTCTACGTGTTAGGGTGCTACCTCTCACCTGGTACATGTTGGTTCGAACAAAACAACTCTATCCATCATGTTATAGACTCATAGGTCAGAGGGGACCAATATGATCATCTAGTCTGACCTCCTGCACAAAGCAGGCCACAGAACCCTANTCTGCTTCCCTGGGCCTTTCATCCTCCTCAACAGCGCAGGGGCTGTCTGACCGGAGGTGGGACAATTCTACAGTGTCCCGGAAAGCCTCATCAACATATTCCCCTCTATTCAGCACTGGTGAGGCCACATCTGGAGTATTGCATCTGGTTTTTGTCCCCCCACTACAAGAAGAATGTGGACAAATTGGAGAGTGTCCAGTGGAGAGCAACAAAAATGATTAGGGGGCTGGGGCACATGACTTACGAGGAGATGCTGAGGGAATTGGGGTTATTTAGTCTGCAGAAGAGAAGAGTGAGGGGGGATTTGATAGCAGCCTTCAACTTCCTGAAGGTGGGTTCCAAAGAGGATGGAGCTAGGCTGTTCTCAGTGGTGGCAGAGGACAGAACAAGAAGCAACAGTCCCAAGTTGCAGTGTGGGAGGTCTAGGTTGGATATTAAGAAACACTATTTCACTAGGTGGGTGGTGAAGCACTGGAACGGGTTATCTAGGGAGGTGGTGGAATCTGCATCCTTCACGGTTTTTAAGGCCCGGCTTGACAAAGCTCTGGCTGGGATGATTTAGTTGGAGTTGGTCCTACTTTGAGCAGGTGGTTGGACTAGATGATCTCCTGAGGTCTCTTCCAACCCTAATATTCTATGATTCTATGAACTTTGACTTAAACTCCAAGCTTCCTCCACATTTAGATCCTTGAGTTCTTTGGACCAGTCCACTTCCCTAACTAATTTCCTTCATTTTTTAAAGTTATCCCTTTTGAAATCAAGGCCCCTAGTTGAAGATCTATTTTTGTTTATTCTTCCATTTAGTTTAAACTGAATTAGCTCATGATCACTTGAACCAAGGTTGCATTCTAGAATCAGCTCTTCTGTGAGGCCCCCACTACTTGCTCACCAGTACCAGATCTAAAATGGCATCACCTCTTGTTGGTTCAGCAACTATTTGGTAAAGAAATCTGTCAGCCATCACATCCAGGAATATCTGGACCCTGAAATTATTAGTAGCACTTGTCCTCCAGTCTATAGCTGGGAATTTAGTCTCCCATAATCACACAATTCCCAATAGTATTTATGTAATTAAAAACATTAAAGAGGTCTCTATCCAGATCCAGATCAGATCCTGGGGGTCTGTAGCACACCCTAAGCACTAGCCCAGGGGAACCTCTAGTACCTTTCTTCCCCAAAGTGATTTTGACCCAAACAGATTCATTTTATCCATTCCATCATTTCTAATTTCTTTACAGTCTATGTCATCATTAATATACAGAGTTTCTCCACCACCTTTACTTTTATTCTTGTCTTTCCTGAACAGTACATACCCTTCAATACCTGTGCTCCAGCCATGACTACTATTCCACTGTGTTTCTGTTATCTCTATAATATGTGATTTCACTTAGAATTATAGCATCATAGAATCACAGGGTTAGAGGGGACCGCAAGAGTCATCTAGTCTAACCACCTGCCAAGATGAAGGATTTTTTGTGTCTAAACCATCCCAGACAGATGGCTATCCAGCCTCCCTTTAAAAACTTCCAGTGAAGGAGCTTCCATGACCTCCCGAGGCATCTGTTCCATTGCCCTACTGTTCTTACAGTTAGGAAGTTTTTTCCTGAGATTTAATCTAACTCTGCTATGCTGTAGTTTGAATCCATTGCCTCTTATCCTGCCCTCTGTGGCAAGAGGGAATAGTTTTTCTCCATCTTTTTCATGGTAGCCTTTTAAATAACTGAAGACCGCTTTCATATCCCCCCTCACTCCCCTGTTTTCCAGACTAAACACATCCAGTTCCTTCAGCCTTTGCTCGTATGGCTGCATTCCATCCCTTTGATCATCTTTGTCGCTTGCCTCTGGATCCTTTCCAGTTTCTCTATATCCTTTCTATACATTAGTAACCAAAACTGGACACAGTACTCCAGCTGAGACCTAAGCAGCGCCGAATAAAGCAGTACTATCACCTTGCATGCTATGCCTGTCAATACAACCTAAAATTGCATTTGCTTTTCTTGCAGCAGCATCGCATTGTTGACTCATGTTGAGGCTGTGATCCACCACAACACCCAGACCCTTCTCAGCAGCACTGCTGCCAAGCCAGTTATCCCTCACTCTGTGCATTTGGTTTTTCTTCTCTAAGGGTAGCACCTTACATTTGTCTTTGTTGAATTTCATTTTGTTGTCTATAGCCCAGTTCTCCAATTTATCAAGATGCCTCTAAATCTTAGCTCTATCCTCCAAAGCCTCCCCTAGCTTGTTGTCATCTACAAATTTGATCAGTAAGCTTTCTGTTCTTACATCCAGGTCATTAATAGAGACGTCAAACAACACGAGACCCAATAGTTCTAGTTCCTTCATTTTGTTACCAAGGCTCAGGGCCGGCGCTTCCATTGAGGCGAACTAGGCAATCACCTAGGGTGCCAGGATTTTCAGGGGGCGGCATTTTGCCGAGGGGGGTGGCAGGCGGCTCCGGTGGACCTGCTGCAGTCGTATATGCGGAAGGTCCGTTGGTCCGCGGCTCTGGTGGAGCTGCCGCAGGCACGGCTGCGGCAGCTCCACCGGAACCACC
>NC_133785.1:41729525-41745990 GCF_003597395.2 Chelonoidis abingdonii | reverse complement strand
GGCAGTCCACGCCACACACCGCACCACAGGCCCCCAACAAGCACTGGGCTGCTGGCAGACCCCTGCCCCCTCCCTTTTCTGGCTTCTTGGTTCTTCCGCCTTGGTCTCCCCTGCAACCTCCCCCTGGAAACTCCCACTGAAACTCCCCTGTTAGCAGCTCTGTTTGCTGGCTCCTGTATTAGCTTAGGACTGTGAGACTCACATGCAACATAACAAGGTGAATAAAACCCACTTTGTCAGAACATGTTCTCCAAGCATTATATATCACCCATGCCTCCAGATCCACATGGCCTTTGGTGATGCCTCAGGACTATGCTGGATCCCCCTTCTCAGCACTCACCCTCATATTAAGAAACTGTTTTTGGCATCTCCTACAGTAGAGCACCCATAGAGACATATACTCGAGAGGTTACTTGCCTCTACAATAACTTGAGTTCTTCTAGATGTTTTGTCTCTCTGGGTGCTTCACCTCCAGCCCTCCTTCCCCTCTGTTGTGGAGTCTTTTTGGGTTTTGTGGTTGAGAAGGAACTGGAGTAGCTGTGAGTTTGCACCTAACTATATAGCCTTGCCCTGGAGCAAAAGGATGTGTAGTGGGCAGGCACAGACTCTGCTAACTAAAATCTTCAGTTGAGTGCACAAGGGTGTACAAATCTTACAGTGGAGCACCCATAGAGACAAAATATGTTGAACTTAAGTTACTGAACAGGTAAGTAATTTCTCCTTCAGAGGACAAAGTACTTAATGCACTGAAGACAGCTATAAATTCAGGAGTACTGCCCTGAATGTGAGCAAGGGCATTAAGTGGTGGTGAGTGAGATGGGGAAGGTGCTCAAGAGACAGAATCTCTGTAAAGATGTGGTCTCCACTAGGAAAGTTGGAGAACCACAACCCTAGATCTACCTTGAGATTGTAAATTGTTTGTAAAAGAGGAGATTAGTGACTCAGCAGTAGAGTAAGATGGGGTTTCCTGATTTGCAGAATGGCCTTATTAACCCTCACAGCTCCAGATCTCAGCCTGCAGCTTTTGACGTGAACGTGGCTGTCCATAGACTCTGGTTTTGAGAGAGGCCTCACAGGATGGCTTTTCTGGGAATGTCATGTGGTAAAAGTGAAACTTCTCACATCAAAGGGGATTCTGCTTTCTGAGAGGCTCATCTGTGTCTTTTTCTGAATGCGCAGCACTGGCTGTTGGGTCTTCCATTAGATTTAATCTCTGTGGCCAGTTGTCAGTGGCTTGGGAACCTTTCTGTTCTAGCTGAATTGGGAACTCCATGCTGATGTTGAAGTGCTTTGCAATAAGCAGGGTTAGTACCTTCTTTGAGGGCGTGATACTCATCCCTGCCTTTCCTTATCTCTCCTCTTTGCAGCCTGCCCCTCAGGTTCTGGATCAACATAATCAAAAATCCACAGTTTGTGTTTGATGTGCAGACATCGGACAATGTAGATGCCGTGCTCCTGGTCATTGCCCAGACTTTCATGGATTCCTGTACTATTGCCGACCACAAGCTGGGGCGGGTAAGCATGGAGGTGGGGTGAAGCAGCCAGTGTGTGCAGCACAGTGAGATTTTGAACGCTGTGTATCCTCCAAGCTGCATCTTGTTTTAGAGTGCTATAGAGTGTGCGTGCTCTAAGGAGGTGCAGGTTCAGTGAGGGGGGAACAGTATGTGTTACTCCATTCAAGTAGATGGATCGGATCCCTTCACTACTCTCTGTTTGCATATTGGGTGCTGTCCCTACAAACTGATGAGAGAGTGAGACATTTGGCCCGATTGTTAATGTGATATTAGAATGTTGCCCAGGGTGTGTGAGGTGCCTTCCCATCCCTGCCCAGGTAACTGAAATACTTCTATGGATATGATGTGCCAGACAGGTTCCGAGACAACAGTGGGGCTGGAGAGGAGCGATAGATGACATCAGTAACATTACTAGAATGATCAGAGAAATGGAAGGCCTACTTTATGAGAGAAGGCTAAAAAAGCTTGGGGCTTGTTCAGCCTAGCAAAATGAAGGCTGAGAGGGGATCTGGTTGCTCTATATAAATGCTCATGGGGGTAAGCACCAGGGAGGGAGAAGTGCTGGTTAAGCTAAACGACAACATTGGCACCAGAACAAATGGGCATAAACAAGCCATCAATAAACGTAGGTGGGAAATTAGAGAAAGGTTTCTAAGCATCAGAGAAGCGAGGTTCTGGAGCAGTCTCCCAATAAGAATAGTGGGGGCAAACAACCCAACTAGTTTTAGATTATGAACAGAATTCCATGACAGGGCCGCCTGTGATAGCAGGAGATTGGACTCGATGATCTAGGATCCTCCTTCCAGTCATCTGTTCCTACATTACAGGGTTACACAACAAGGCTAACTCACAGCATGGGGGAGGAATGACTGTTTGACTTGTCTTTCAAATTTGATTAAATAAAATTTTCAGCCAGCTAATTTCCTGTAGATGTCATGGAAATGTGGCTGGCTATAATAAAAGAATTAGGAGCAACGGAGCAATTTGCTTGTCTGTACAAGGTTATTGCTGTGAGGAGTAGGGGAGATGGGCCAAAAAGCAGGAATGGCTAAATATCAAACATGGGTAGAACCATATCACTCTGGTGGCTTGTGGCATCTCCGGCCTCAGCCCTGTGTGGTGTTTGTCACTCTCTCTTTTGAGTGATGAAAGGAAACAAGTTCTGTTTCTCTTTACTGAGGGGTCAGTGACTGCAGATGGATGAGAGACATTCCGGGAGGGCACTCCATGCATGGGTGGGGAACTGAGGCTGCAATGATGATGCAGAGAGACGTGTCATGAGAAGAAAAGCCAGGACAGAAATGTTAGTGTTCTCTGGAGCCTATAGCACTATAATTAGAGTCTAGGCCAGGGGTCGGCAATCTTTCAGAAGTAGTGTACCGAGTCTTCGTTTATTCACTCTGATTTAAGGTTTCGCATGCTAGTCATACATTTTAACGTTTTTAGAAGGTCTCTTTTTCTAAGTCTATAATATATAACTAAACTATTGTTGTATGTAAAGTAAATAAGGTTTTTTAAATGTTTAAGAAGCTTCATTTAAAATTAAATTAAAATGCAGATCCCCTGGACCAGTGGCCAGGACCCGGGCAGTGTGAGTGCCACTGAAAATCAGCTGGCGTGCCACATTTGGCTCACGTGCCATAGGTTGCCTACCCCTGATCTAGGCTATGTCAAGGTCACCTTTCCCTGTTGGAGACCAAGCTAGATGGAAATCCCTGAGTCTGTGTTAATGGACAGAGTCGGCCCTGCCTGACATTTGAGGTCATCACTTCCTGTTCTTTAACAGTTAGTACAGCACATTTCCTCTGTTAGGCAGGTGGTACTAGCCTATTAGGATGATGCTGCCCCAGGTCCTTAGTGTATCTGTCTGGGGGCCTCCCACTAAGAGATATAGATTGGATACAGCCATGTGATGGCTGTTGTCTCAGGCACCCACTCCCCACCCTGGCGGTGGCAGGGAATGGTCCCTAGTCTGTGCTCATGTTGAGAAATCTTTGCATAATTGGCGACCCATGTGGGTACCTGGAGCCTGGGGCATGGCCTCCCTGCCCCTGTTGTGGGAGGGGATTGCCTCTTCTCTGCACATCTTGTAGAGAACAGGTTCTGCCCACCTCTATGAGAGCAGGGGAGGGACAGAGGCTGCCTGCCGCCGTGGAAACCCAGCATTTGTGTCTCCTCTCCCTGGTCTTGGTTTCTGTAACCTGTCAGTCTGTTTCTGGCCTTTAAAGGACTCGCCAATCAACAAGCTGCTCTATGCCCGGGACATTCCTCGCTACAAGCAGATGGTAGAAAGGTAAAGTCTGAGTGAGCAGGTGGGGCCAACTGGGTTGTTTGGCAGAGGGAGGAGGCAGCAAAGGAGCAAATACTGCATTAACTGCCCCGTGCTCTCCCATTGCATAGGTACTATGCAGACATTCGGCAGACCATCTCCGCCAGTGACCAGGAAATGAACTCTGCCCTGGCTGAGCTGTCAAGGGTAAATAAAGCAACTTATTTCAGAAATCAGTGCATTTTCCATTGGGTCTCACAAGGTGGGCAGTCTGCCTCCCTGACATAGGGTCTGCATTACCCTTTTTCCCTAGAATATCCCACTAGATTTCCAGTGTTAGTGTCAGCAAGGGCCAGACATTTTAACTACTGCATCAGGACTTGGCTCATAGGAGCTCAGTTAAAAAATAGCAGCTGCTGGTGTCTTGTCAGCGCTAGCCTCAACACCATTGCCAGCACCAGTGGAAAGTTTTAGGGGGGAAAAGACCAATGTAGCTAAGGTTTCTGAATGCAGGAGCAACTGGGTCTCTGCTCCCTTTCCCCTTAAATGTGATCCATGTGTGCCACTATTACTTTCTAGGTTTTTCTCTAAATCCCTTTGCCCTTGCTCCCAAGCTGGGTTTAGAGGCTTTCTGGAGCTTTACCCACTGAGCTCCCAGGGCAGCAGAACTTGGGTGAACAATTGTCTTGGTGTTGCCCAGAGATTTTGGCTAATTAAGTGTTTGTTATATTACCCTAGAATTACTCAGGTGAACTCAATTCCATGGTGGCTCTGCATGAACTCTACAAATACATCAACAAGTACTATGACCAGGTGAGTGCAGCTTTGGCTTACTGGCCCCAACCTCAATGGGTGATTTCATACACATCCCTCCCTGCTGTTATCTTATGCTTGCCCTTCATAGATTCATCTAGTCCTGTCTCTTGTTGGATTTGTGAATAAAGAAATTAATAGTTAAGGGCATCATAAATGTTCCACTGCCCTCATAGTATATAGGCCCATGTTTTTAAAGGTATCTAGGCAATACTGTGCTCAGTGTTGTAACTCTTGGTGACTGAAGTGCCCAAATCTCACTTTCAAAAGTGCTTTAGGTACTTAGAGCCTAAATCCCTTTTGAAAATGAGGTTTAGACTCCTAAATCAAGTGGTGTCGTGCTGAGTGCAGCAATGCCTAAACACATTTAAAAACCTAGGCCAGATTGATTGACCTCATCAAATAGGAAGAAATGTATATTATGTCACAACAAAAGAGCCTTCACTCTCACCCAGGGATTGTCAATATTGATGTGTTTTTGTTATCTAAATATTTTAGTTTAAGGCATAGCTTAAAAGGGAAATATGATTAAAATATTTATCAGTTAACCATAGAAGTATTTGAGATTGCAGTTTCTTGATATTGTTATGTGTATTTTAATAGGTAAAGTGTACAATATAGATTGTTATGGTGAAAATTGTGCATGAGGACTTACATTTGAGACTGTTTAATCTTTACATATTTAATTTTTGTTTCTTTTTTGGAGGGCTTTGTGTTAGTTGAGATTATTGATGAAAGAATATTATCTGCTTTGGGGAAGAGTTAAGGCTGTTTTGCTGTAATGAAACATGCATTTCTTTGTACTTAATGAGAATAGTGACTTGTTACATGTTCAGTGTAAGATGTGTGCATTTCCGTGTATCTAACTGTTAAGGAAATGACGGTAGAGAGACAAGGGTGGGTGAGACAATATCTTTTATTGGACCAACTTCTGTTTGGTAAGCTTAAGTATGAAAGCTTGTCTCTCTCACCAATCAGAAATTGGCCCAATAAAAGATGCTACCTCACCCTAATATCCTGGGACCAGAACGGCTACAGTAACACTATAAACAACAGAGGAAATGATGTCAAGTGATTACTCTATTGTCACTTAGCAGTTTTTATTGACTGTTTTAAAATGAAGATTTTTTGCCGTTAGCACGCCTCTTGGTTTTTGCTTAACTTTTTTCTGTAGATAAACAAAATTATTTAAAAAAAATAAACAATAAAAGGGATGAGCATTGTTTGCAAGAGAGCAGTGGGTGATGGCACAGAAGAAACCATAGGGTACTCAGAGGGGATTACCACTAGGATGGCAAGGCTGCGGCAAGTCCCTCTGAGACATACCGTCACTGTGGATCCCAATACCCATAGCTGCAACGGAACTGAGGCTTGCTCTCAGCCAGGGGAATCTGCTTCTAATAGTATTCTGTGCACAAGGGAGGTTGCCAGTGAGCTCTGAGTCTTGTTGCAGATCATCACAGCCTTGGAAGAAGACCCGACAGCCCAGAAGATGCAACTGGGATACCGACTGCAGCAGATCGCAGCTGCTGTGGAGAACAAAGTCACTGATTTGTGACCCAGACAAACAGATTGTGATGCTCTTGGGTGAATAGTGCTGCTCACTGGAACTTCATAGCTACACACAAAGTGTCCCACTGCCTTTGGAACCAGACACTCTGAGGAGCTGGCATGTGACACAGGAGGAGGTAGCCAAGAAAATGCACAGTACAAACGTCCTTACATCTCAGAGAATATTTTTTTACAGATTTTTTTGTCCTTTTTTAAAATGTACTTTAAATTCTGAGAGTTTCTACAAACCACAGTGTGAGAAAGAGAGAAACCAGGCACCTTCTTCCCACATGTTGTGAATGTGCCAAGTTTCCAAACAATATTGTGAAGGAGCTGGATAACATAAAGAGCTTCAGAACAAAGCTAAAGACCATACCTGGCTTCATGTGAGCCTCTACCCTCATTTTGGTACTAGCACCAGGGGTAAGAGAGACTAGTGCTGTGCCTGCTGCCCTGAACATTGTATAACCACCACTACTATGATGGTAATATCCCAGGCTACTGCAGTCATGGTAGTGCTGGACGTAAGTGTGTGAGCTTCCTGAGCCCTCATGGAACTAGTTGGGGCATTAGGACTGATTTCACCTGTTGAGAGTTTACCACACCTGGGCCAATCCCTAGGGACCAGAGTGTACTCCTCCTGCATACAGGCCTAGAAGCAACCCGCCTGCAGTGTGGCCCACCTGTTCCATGGCCTGAGCTGAGGAGCATCTCCCACAGCATGAACATCAGTGCACTGGAGGGGTTGTGCCTGGCACCCCAAAATACTGAATGTAGGGTTGAGAAATAGACTGAGGGGGAGATGAGAAAAGTCACTTGGTCCCAGGATTTTAGTCTTCCTCACTGCTTGTCAGTGACTCATGCTAATGAGACTAACATGCTCACCAGTTCCAGATGGTGACCCAGTAGGCTCACTCTAGTTCTAGTGTAAGCAGGCACCATGCTACTGACATCTATGGAGCTATACTCACTTTCCCCTGGACTTGAATTTAGCATGGCTTGGGGAGGGGGCAAGGTGAACTTAGTGAAGTGCCTCTAACCTAGATGTATGTCTGGCCCTCTGGTTCTCTGTGGTCAGATGCTGTCCTGCCACTTGGAAAGCACAGTGAAGGCCTTGTATCTATTTCCTTTCTCTGGCTTGTAGCTATTTTGGTTCTATGAACTGGATCTGTAAATACCCTCAAAATTACCAAGTATTCACATGCTCAAGGGGAATGTTAATTTTGTTTTTCTGAGACAATACTTCACCTGGATGAGCACCTCCTTGGACACTGTCATCATCACAAACTCCCCAGGCTAAGCACTGACTGTGTCAAACTGCTTCTGCCTAGTCTGTGCCCCACTGGGCACATCGGGGGCTTCCGACTTTTCCAGAAACACCTAGAGTTTCACAATAACAATTGACTTTTCCCCAAATTTCCCACTAAGCTGAAATGGTTTCTAGGCTCAATCTCACAACCAGATATACCTTCCTCATCTTTATCTCAGCCTAAAATGAAACTTCAAATATGCCCCTGAAGCTGAATTTCTTGTTCTCAAATTCTCCTGTGTGGCTCCCATTTAGTGACCTGCTGCCCACTTAAAATCTTAGTGGAAATCCTGAACTGTCACCACAGCCCCCAAAAGAGCAGAGCAAAGGAACCAAGTGACCAGGAGTCCCACTGGATGAGCACCAGGAGAGCGTACCAAACAGCGACCATGCTCTGTAAAATGACCAGCCCTTCTGGCAGGGTTCCCTCTTTCCAAATTGAATGGAACCAAACTCAGGCTGTGCCCTAGACCATCCCACCCTTGGTCTGAGTTTGGTTCCATCCTCTCAGAGAGGACTAAAGGCGTTCCCCTCCCTCCACACCTAAGTAGGGCTTGAGGTAACCCTTGCTTTCTTGCTGGTCAGAGGGGAGGGATTTCTCTCTTTCATTCCCCCAGCCATGTCTCCCCAACTGAGCATGTGGGGGAGTGTCGTTGGTTTCCTCTTACCCATTTGTCCCCCTCAGTGGAGCCAGGAATAGCTTCAGTGCTGAATGACACCAGCCCTGTGTAGCTGAAACAGACCCTGTACAGAGCGCAACTTCAACTGCCAATTCACGCCTTTTGCCTGTAACTGATGATCACATGGAGATGGCTAGACTCCAGCAGAGAAATATGGGGTCTCTGTTCTTGTTTGTGTTACCTGGAGGTGCCAGACAGATGAGAGCCCTGTTGGGCTGAGCCGTGTGCAGTCATACAATAAAAAACAGCCCTGGCCCCAGAGAATTTGCAAGTCTAGGTTCAGGCAAAACTTAATAGGCAGGTGAAACAAATGTGGGAGGGAGGATGGGTAAGAGTGATGATCCCATCTGTGCAGTGCCAAGCAAACCTCCCAGAGTTGGGGAGCATGAGATTCAAAACTCTTTTGGCATCTGTCTTTATAACTTTTCCAACCAGACACCAAGAGCTGTCAGACTTTCCTCCGCTGTTTGTGGCCCTGCATTGCCTTTGCCTCTCCCACATTGTAGAAAATCTTTTCTCTGCGCTCTCACAAAGTCCTGTCAGTCAATTTGAGAGGAGGAGAATTCTCTTGTTTATCCAGGATTTACATTAACCTGATGTCAGGTGCTGGTCTCTGTGACCAACCTCTCCCCGCCAACTCTTGGCTCCTACTTGATCCATCAGCTTCTCCCCCTCAATTTGCCTGCCAGAGCGTGATGGCAACACAAGTCAAGGAGTGTACACCTTTGTCTGTGTACCTTGATCAGGACTGAGGTGGGTGTGGGTACCATTCAGTGCCTCTCCATGGAGATAACAGATTTCTTGTTTCTCCAGGGACGTGCGTGTGATTTGCCCATATAACAGTAATATTAACAAAAAGAAGAGTCATTTAAAAACACTGCAAAAATGGTGTCAAAAGAAAATAAAATGCTTAACATCTCCAGATTGACCCGTCTCAAATGCTAAATAGGATATGACATTCTCAGCTTAGTCACAGTGAAAACAGAAAAGTTGATAGCATACATTTCTCCTCCAATCTGTCACCATCACACTGTCAGATACCAACTCCCTTTTGCTGCATCCTGGACCCACTTTTTAATATCCCTGTGACTTGATCAGTTTGCAGGTTCAGACATGCCCCTTCTGGTCTCTCCATTCATGCCTCTCCCACATGGTAAAGTCCATTACCTCAACAGGGTGAGGTTTCATTAACGCTTATACAAAAGTCTTTAATAAGAATTCCTGTTGGGGAGGTAGTAGATTCCTAATTACCCCTGGGAGGTTCCACTCAGCCTTCCTATCTCCATGGTTGCTGTGTCAAAAGCCCCAGGGATTTCTGTTTCCTTAGATCGCCTTTGGATATGTACCATGTTCCTACAGGACATGGCTTCTATTGGAGCATGGTCAGGCCGTCCTGCTGCATACACCTAGTCTCTGTCTCTGCAGGACACAGAGATAGCTCTTTACATTTGTTTTATTAATTTCTTGCCACGAAACATAACTTTTTGACAGACCTTAGATCCTCGCTCTCAGATACGAAGTGGTTTTTGCCTGGGGGATGAGGGGGAGAAGTTAGCTTCCAGCTGTCAGAATATGGGAGGGAAAACTGAAATGGTAATCAATGTTGCAATATAAATTGGCATCAGTAGATTTCAGGTAACCCCCCCTTACATGATGAGACTCTACAGTTTGTCTCTCCAGCTTCAGATTCAAGCTGGCCACAGGTTTGGGGGTCACATTCAGAAGTTTTTCTTTACAACCATAAGCACTTAAAAACATATAATGAAATCTTAAATTCTGCAGAAGCTGATGGGATCTGGTTCAGTGAAGCACCATGGTGCTGCCTCAGTCTGATCCCTGGTTCCCATTAGATGTCACTTTTTGGTGCCTTTCTCCCTGGGCTGATTTATCTGGGTTTTCAAGACACCAGGTGCATTTGCTTGGTTATTTCTGCCCCTCTGGCAGTGGGAGGGCTGTACATACACATCCTCCCTTGACTTAATTTTGTATTTTCCAGTTTGTTGTGGCCTGGCCAGCCCCACGTCCACATCCTACCCCTTCTTTTTGAGCTCTTGCAGCTCCCAGCATGCTCTCTTTCTCAACAAATTGGAATTAATAATTAATATAAAAAGCTTGAAAACATGAATATTGTTACATAGTGTAATAACTGTAGATACTATTGTGAGATGTAGGAATCTATTGGTGATACAAGAGGTTATGTCTGTAAATAATCAGTTTAGAACCCAAATGATTTTAATAAAGAGAGAATTCTTACATGAGTGATTCAATAAACATTAATATACAACATGGAATGGGTGTCATGGTTTTGTGTCTTAAAATCATTTGGCTGCTATTTATGCTCCAAAATATGGTGACCTGAAGTCAGCACTAAAACACTGAGACATCTGTACCAGGCAACATCCACACAATCGCCACATTCAGTGTTAAGCATGCTACTGCTGCCTAAGGCAGCAATTCTCAAACTGGGGTCCGTGAGGGTACTCCAGGGGGTCCGTGGGCCCCCCCGATCAACTCCTCTGCCTTCCTTCCAGCGCCTCCTTCACGCCGGGGAACAGCTGAGAGGGAGGGGGAGGAGCGGTCACAGGTCGCACAGCAGGTCCCTTTCAGCTGGGGGGGAACGGGGTCTTTGTGTGCTGCCCCTGGCCTGAGTGTCAACTCTGCAGCTCCCATTGGCCAGGAACTGCGGCCAATGGGAGCTGCGGGTGCGGTGCCTGCGGGCAGGAGCAGCGTGTGGAGACTCCTTAACCCCCCACCTAGGATTCACTGCCAGAGCAGTGCTGGTCACTTTTGGGAGCTGCCTGAAGTAAGCGCCACCCCACTCCCACACCCCAACCCAGAGCCCCCCCCCCCAGCCCTGACTCCCCTTCAGCACCCAAATTGCCTCCTGCACCCCCTCCCGCCCTCAAAACTACCTCCCAGAGTCTGCACCCCTCACTCCCTCTTGCACCCAAACTCCCAGCCCAGAGCCTGCACCCCAACTCTCTGCCCCAGCCTGGTGAAAATGAGTGAGAGCAGGTGATGGAGGAAGGGGGCGTGGCTGAAAAGAAGGGAGCAAACACATGGCCTCAGGGAAGATGGTGGGGCAGGGGCTGAGCAGGAGGAATTGGGGGGGGGGCTGAAAATTTTTAAATCAAAATGGGGATCCTTGGGTTGCTAAAGTTTGAGAACTGCTGGCCTAAGGCACCAATCCTGCAAGTTTCTTCAGGTGGCTGGATAGACCCCTGCATCTATGCAGAGCCCCACAGTCACATTGAGATGCTGGGGAGGAATGGAGTCCTTTTCAAGTATGGCATGCAGTTCATTGTAGAAGCAGCAGGTACCTGTTGCGGATGTGACTGCTGCAGTTCCCTGCTTTCACCAGGCACTGAGTCTCATCCGTCTCACGTCCCATGCTTTGCATCCTCTTGCAATTGCATGTAGCTACTGTCTCTGTTCCGCCAGTTGCTCCTTAGCTGGGTTTGTGCCACCGCGTAAGAGCCAAGAAGGTCCAGGACTTCTGTTGTGCTCCAGGCAGGGGCAGCAGGGGCAGGTGGCGCGCTCTGCACTGACTTGGCACAGGCGTTCCCAGGACCAGCGGTGGATGGGAAAGGGGTGGGGGTGGGAAGGCCGCTGTTCTGGGGCAGTGTCTGCCCAGGCGCATTGGGGAGCTGGGAGAGGGGTGTCAAGGTAGCGGGGCGGCAGCTCTAGGGGGCACCAGCGCCCATAGCCTGCGCAGGAGGGGCCCGATCCGCGCTCGCGCCGCGGGCTGCTGCACTGGGCTCCGCGAGCAGCTCGCGCGGCCGCACTCCTGTCACATGGGGTGTTGCCGTTGACAACGCCGCCCTGGCGCCGGTAGGTAGGTCAGGCGCTGCTAGGGACCCCCCCGCCCCCGTCGCTTGCCCTGGGGCGCCCCGAGGGCCGGGCGGCTCCTCCCGCAGGTTGGGCCGGGGGCTCCACTCCGCTCCCACCCGGCCCGCAGCAAGGCCCCGGCCTTGGCTTTGTCCCTTGGCCTGGGCTGGGCTCTGCCCGGAGCCCGCGGGCCAGTGCAGGGACCTCGCAGCTAACGCCTCCCTCCAGCCTGGCACTGAGCCACTGCAGGGTTCCTGGACCTCCCTGGTTCCTTTCGGAACCCAGTTCCAGCCTTGGCCTTCAGCATCCCCTGGCAGCGAGTCCCACGGGCCCAGGAATCGCATTAGGTGGTATCAGAAGGGGGAGTAACACTTCCTGCTTCACTTGCTCCATACCAGTCATGTCCCCCCGAGTTGGCTCTTTTCCAAACTGAACAGTTCCAGTTCTTTTAATCTCTCCACATTTCGCAACTGTTCCATATCCATCATGGTTTTTGTTGCACTTCTCTGTACTTTTTCCAATTCTAATACATCATTTTTGAGATGGAGTGACCGGGACTTTGCAGTATTCACAATGTGGTTGTACCATGAATTTATATAGTGGTGTTATGATATTTATCATCTTATGATCTTGCCCTTCCTGTGGTAAGCAGATGTGGTCAGCAGATGTTTTCATAGAACTAGCCTCAATGACTTCAAGAGCTTTCTTGAGTGGTAACAGCTAATTTAATTCCATCATTTTGTATGTTGGGATTATGTTTTCCAATGCATGCATTTGTCAACACTGAACCAGAGGGGCAGGAAGATCTGGTGCCCCCATGGGCATTATCCTCATTCTCGGATGAACTGGTGCCGGGCACGTCTACCACACTGCCTGCCATGAACAACAAGGCACGCCAAGAGTTGCTCAAGAGGGTGGCTCAAAACTTTCTGGTCTCTGAAGGTCCTTTGAGTGTGACTTTGCCCCTCATTAAGACTGTCCATAACACCACTAAGGTGTTGTGGGGAACACCCACCTCTCTTTCCTCCCTGCCCTCCTGGCAAAAGGGGTAGAGAGAAAATACTTTGTAGCCTCTATGGGGTGTGAGTGCCTGTTTACTCATCCTCAGCCGGGTACTCTGGTAGTGGAGGCAGTCAGCCAGAAAGAAAGGCAGGGACAACAGGGGCTGACGCCTAAATGCGAAGAAGCTATGTCTCTTTGGTAGGAAGGTGTATTCAACCGGGCGGGCTTCAGCTTTGCATTGCCAACTAGTTATAATTCCTGGAACATGCTGTCCAAGTTTCAGGAACTGCTTCAGCAGCAGACTCCCACTTGGAGTTTGTGGCTGTCCTGAAGGAGGGCAAGGTCATCACAAAGACCTCCTTACAGGCCTCCCTGGACTCAGTGGCCTCAGCAACCCAGACAATGGCAACTGCAATAGCCATGAGATGGAGCTCATGGCTTCAAGTGTCAGGGCTCTCACACGACATCCAACGCACTATCCAGGACTTGCCTTTTGACTGTTCAGGACTATTCTTGATGCTAACAGACCTAGGCACCACAGCCTGAAAGACTCATGGACAACCCTGAAGTCCCTTGGGATTCATACGCCAGCCCTCCAAAGAAAGCCTTTTAAGCTGCAACCTGCCCCTTGTTTCTATTCAGCTCATCTTAGGCAGGACTATAGCAGGAAGTGGGACAGGAGTAATAGGCAGAGGCCCTCTCAGTCCTCCTCTAACCAGAGCCAAGGCACAGCGAAGCAGCCCTCAGCCTTCAAACCAAACTTTTGAAGGTATGCCCGGGAGCGACTCACCAGTTGAGATCCCAGATTCTGCCCCTCCCTTTGTGAATCATCTGTCCCATTTCTACCATGCCTGGGCTCGAATCACCTTAAACCAATGGGTCTTGAGCACAGTGGAATTGGGATATTCTCTCCAATTCTGGTCCTTCCTGCCTTCCCACGCATGCTCCTCATCCGTTTTCAGGGACTCTTCTCATGAGCAACTTCTAGTGCAGGAGGTGCAAACGCTCCTACAATTCGGGGCAGTAGAGGCAGTCCCTTGAGTTCAGGGGCAAGGGGTTCTGCCCCCAGTATTTCCTAATCTCTAAAGCCAAATGTGGGCTCAGGCCTATTTTAGACCTGTGAAACCTAAACAAATTCATGAAGAAATTAAAGTTCCGCGTGATCTCCCTGGCTTCCATTAGTCCCTCCCTGGATCTGGGGAACTGGTACGCCACCCTTAACTTGAAGATCATGTACTTTCAAATATCCATAATCCTCTCCCACAGATAGTTCCTCCATTTCATGGCCAACAACACCCACTCTCAGTTTACGGTCCTTGTCTTCGGCCTCTTGGCAGCTCCTCAGGTGTAAACCAAGTGCATGGCAGTTGTGGCAGCCTTTCTGCGGAAGTGGCAAGTGTAAGTATTTCCGTACCTAGACAACCAGCTAATCACGGGCCACTCCTGGGCCCAAGTGGAGACCCACGTGAGCTTGGTGCAGACGACGTTCCACAGGCTCGACCTTATTTTGAATGTGGCAAAATCAACCATAGCCCCCATTCAGAGGATACAGTTCATCAGCGCTCTCCTAGACGCTGATTAGGCCAGGGCAGTCCTCCAGGTATCTCGCTTCCTTGCCATGAGTACCATCATAGAGGATCTCAGAAGATTCCTCTTTACAATGGTGCAAAATTGCCTGAAACTGCTCAGGCATATGGCTCCTTGCATGTATGTGGTACAGCATGACAGGCTGCATCTCCATCCCCTTCAGGCTTGGCTAGCCCAGGTACACAGGCCGAACCAAGACCGCTGAGACAAACTGGTCACACTCACTCCTCAAATCCCTCTTGTGTGGCTTGATCTGCAAGCAATATGTGCGGAAATACCGTTCTCCAGGCCTCAACCATTGCTGTCTCTAGTCACAGATGCACCAGCGATGGGATGGGGGTGCGCACCTAGGAAGACTCAGGACCCAAGGTGTCTGGTCTCAGATGGAACTTTCACTGCACATCAACGTCAGGGAGCTGCGTGCGGTTCGCCTCGCTTGCCAGATGTTCCAAACCCATCTACAGATGTGTATTGATATTGTCAGACAGTAACACAGCGATGTTCTATATAAACAGACAGGGTGGAGCTCACTTCTCTCACCTATTTCAGGAAGTGCTCAAGCTGTGAAACTTCTGCATCGCCCACTCAATACATTTGGAGCCCTCCGGGCTCACAGAATGAACTGGCCAATCATCTCAGCAGGTCCTTTCAGGGCCACGAGTGGTCCCTCCGCCTGGATGTCGCTATCAACATCTTCCAAAGGTGGGGATTTCCCCAGATAGACCTATTCACAACACAGTGCGACAGCAAGTGTCAGCAGTTCTGTTCCTTCCCATGAAGGCCTGGGTTCACTCATGAACGCCTTTCTCTTCCCTTGGAAGGGGCACTTGCTGTATGTGTTCCTTCCAGGGGCAGAGTTATAGGCGTATCCACCGACAAGTCTAGAAGCATAGTGAATCAGTGGCTGATTTGGCCATGCTGGTGCTATCGAGATGATTGATTCTCCCTCTTGGCAGACCTTCAGCAGGACCATTCGTTCACAAGGTCCTGCTGAAGGTCTGCCAAGAGGGAGCATCAATCATCTCGATAGCACCAGCATGGCCAAGTCAGCCACTGATTCACTATGCTTCTAGACTTGTCGGTGGATACGCCTATAACTCTGCCCCTGGTCCCCGACTTCATCATGCAGGACTATGGCTGCCTCCAGCATCCCAATCTAGAGTCTCTCCACCTCATGGAATGGAAACTCTATGGCTAATCCCATTAGAGCTTGCACGCTCAGACTCAGTTAGGGAGGTTCTCCTTGGCAGCAGAAAGCCATCCACTCGGGCCACTTATCTTGCTAAGTGGAAGAGGGTCTTGATTTGGTCACTGCAGAAGGGCGCTCTTCCATTACAGTCATCAATTCCCTTCATCCTGGACTGTTTACTTCACCTAAAACAGCACGGCCTGTCGGTATCATCAGTCAAGGTGCACCTGGCCACTATTTCAGCTTTCAGTCCCAGCTTAGCTGGACAGTCAGTATTTGCTAACTCTGTGGTTGACCACTTCCTCAAAGGGCTACATAGACTGCACCTTATGCCCATGTGCGGAATGAATTATGGTATGTGTCCCAATATGGAGGTGATGTGTTACGCAACAAAATTAATATGGTGGGGGTGGGGCCAAGGGGTTGGAGAGTGGGAGGGGGCTCAGGGCTGAGGGGAGGGTTAGGGTGGGGCCAGGGATGAGGAGTTTGGGGTGCAGGCTCTGGGGTGGCTCCCAATCCTGCTGGAAAGGTATAACAAGTGGGGGACCGCAGGGGTCTGTTTTGGGACTGGCTCTGTTCAATATCTTCATCAACAACTTAGATGTTGGCATAGAAAGTACGCTTATTAAGTTTGCGGACGATGCCAAACTGGGAGGGATTGCAACTGCTTTGGAGGACAGGGTCAAAATTCAAAATGATCTGGACAAATTGGAGAAATGGTCT
>NC_133785.1:41659204-41728850 GCF_003597395.2 Chelonoidis abingdonii | reverse complement strand
GATGGTCTAGACAGTATTTGGTCCTGCCATGAGGGCAGGGGACTGGACTTGATGACCTCTCGAGGTCCCTTCCAGTCCTAGAGTCTATGAATCTATAACCTGACCCCAACCCTGACCCTAACCCTAACCCAAAACCTCCTCTAATGACACCTCAGTCTGGGACAGTTCCTCAGATTTGTCACCTAAAAAGAATGGCTCCGGTTTGGGAATCTCCCTCACATCCTCAGCCATGAAGACCGATGAAAAGAATTCATTTAGTTTCTCCGTAATGGCCTTCTCATCCTTGAATGCTCCTTTATCGTGTCGATCATCCAGTGGCCCCACTGGTTGCTTAGCAGGCTTCATAGAATATCAGGTTTGGAAGGGACCTCAGGAGGTATCTACTCCAACCCCCTGCTCAAGGCAGGACCAATCCCCAACTAAATCATTAAAACCTGGAGTTGCTGGGGAATGAACCCAGGGCCTCATACATGCAAAGCATGTGCTCTACCAGAGAGCTACATCCCCAGACAAATGCTTCTGATGTACTTAAAATAATTTTTGCTATTACTTTTTGAGTCTTTGACTAGCTGTTCTTCAAATTCTTTTTTTGGCCTTCCTAATTATGTTTTTACACTTCAGTTGCCAGAGTTTATGCTCCTTTCTATTTTCCTCACTAGGATTGAACTTCCACTTTTTAAAGGATGCCTTTTTGCCTCTCACTACTTCTTTTACTTTGTTGTTTAGCCACGGTGGCACTTCTTTGGTTCTCCTGCTATGTTTTTTAATTTGGGGTATACATTCAAGTTGAGCCTCTGTTATGATGTCTTTAAAAAGTTTCCCTGCAGCTTGCAGCGATTTTACTTTTGGCACCGTACCTTTTAATTTCCATTTAACTAACTTCCTCATTTTGTGTAGTTCCCTTTTCTGAAATTAAATGCGACAGTGTTAGACTGCTGTGGTGTTACACAGGGATGTTACATTTAATTACATTACAGTCACTATTACTGAGCAGTCTGGCTATATTCACCTCTTGGACCAGATCATGTGCTCCCCTTAGGACCAAATCAAGAATTGTTAAATTGTTCCATCATCCAACACTATTACAGCACCTTCCATCCCAAAGGGCTTTACCTACCTTGTTACAATGACATCGTTAACTTGAAGAATCACATTTCTATCTGAAAAATATGTTGTACCTACTATTGTTACAAATATCCCCCCAGTAAGTTTAGTCCAGGGTGTTCCTTTTGCATTTTAGTGTGAATTAATGCTGAAATTTACAAAGTTCATTGGTCCCAGCAACTCCCCTCACATGTGCAGTCGTTCCCCACCTCTCTTCTGAGCATGGGATGTCACAGCAACTCCTCTCGGACATGCAGTCCTCCCCTGCCCCCTCCCTCTCGGTATGTGATGTCCCAGGGACTCCTCTCACATGCACAGTCGTCCTCTGCCCCCAGCAACTCCTGTTACCCCACCCCACCCTTTCCCAGCGTGCTGTGCTTAGGCTTTAACCCCCTCCCTGCTAATCAAAGCAGGCGGACTGAGACCCTTCTTCTTGAGTATTTATTCACTGTAAACGCTGACTTAGCTCGCTCGACCTCATGTGGCCTCTCACAGCACCCCCTGGCCTTCCTCACCCCTCAGCTCCACCCCACCTTTCCTACCTCAGCAGTGCTCCCCAAGCATCTGCCCTCGCCCTCTAGCCCCACTCTCCTCCCTCAGTTTGTTTATCGGATGATGTTCATCCAGAACAAAGCCTGACCCCAGCTGCTTTCTTTCTATCTCAGAAGACAGGAGGCCCCCTAAGCGTCTGGTCTCACAAACTGCACTGATATCCTGGATCGAATCCTGCTGCCGGCAGCCATGCTCCCTGAAACACCTCAGCCGCCTGCGTATCCGAACCACCCTTGGGCATCAGAGGCTTGAAGCCATTGGGGGATTTGACCTCCCACCCCCACTGAAGTGCTACCTTACGTATGAGGACCTTGTTCTGCAGGATGGCCCATAGCAGTGGGAAGTCTGCCCAGTCTACACCTGTATCCACAAGGACAAAGTGACAGTGGGGAGAGGAGCCGACACTTTCATCTTTTCAGTCGTCAGCTCCTCAAAGCCACAAGAGAGATGGATTTTGTGTTGTCATCTTACCTTTCTGTGGCGTAATCTGAGCCCCACCCTGGAACGGGTCAGAGACTGCTGTCTGTGGAGACTGCTGGTGATTTTTACTCTGGAACATGCCAGTAGCTGCAGGGTGCATTCTGAGGAGAGCAAAGCTCTGTCTCCTGCCCTGAAGAGTTTGCTAGGTAACATGCTACAGCAGGAATCAGAGAGCTGGTCTCAGCCAGGAGGAGAGAAGGGGCTCCTCTCCCTCCCTTTTTTGTTCAGGTAGGAGTTTGACAAGTGTTATAGGAACAAAAATGTGCATACAGGCTCCCACCTGCAGTCAAACCTTTTACTGTCGAAATACTGTCTGGTCCCAAAGGAAGGCACTGGGGAGTTGCTGTGATTCTCCATTCCGTCCACCTGCCCAGGTACTATAGCATTGGAGCACCAGAGACTCAAGGCAGGAAGGAAGGTAGCCACTGACCCATTGCCCTCCCCTACTGATCTGCAGCAGCTGGATCTGTTTTTACATGCCCCTTTGACTCATGTCCCTCACTTCACTGCCACCACATTCTCACCTCCTGTCACTTGCTGCACTTCCATCAGTTTCTGCCCCGTCCTCACTCTCCTCCCATGTTACTCGCTTACGTGAGTCAGGCAACTTGTTCTCCATGAAGTGTGCACAGAGGACAGAAGAATCAATTCCAGTCCACTCTCCATAACGCCAGATTTTCAGCTCCCATGGGAAACAATGGTGACCCTCTGTCTCAGCTCCATTGAGGAGAATCAGAGGTTCTGGGTGGGGAGCCCTTTTGGAAGTCTAGCCCATACCATGCCAGTAATTATTGGGTTCACTGGATCTGATTTCCCTGTATTAAAGGCTGCCTCAGGTCCCTGGGCAGAGCCTGGACCAAATGTCAGCAATTAGAGCTGCACAACTAGGACATGTGATTTGAGTCTTCATAGCCTGTCTTGGCCACAGAGCTGGGTCAGGGGCAGAGCCTGACTTCTATGTAAATACTGTAAAATTATTGCAACTAGTTGATGACAAACAGTGCCCTGAAGCCAATCTTGGGCTGACAGGAGGTGGGGGCTGCTAGGGGTGTGGCTGGCTGGTGCAGAGAACCATGGGGTGTGATTGTGTCTTCATTCAAACTAAAATACAGGCAAAGGCTGTCTAAGTGTTTAAGAAAACACAAGCAACAAGGTGGGGGAGCTCTGCCCCCTGCCTCAGTGGTCTTCCTCATCTGAGTCACATGGTGGGGGGCTCTCTATCCCAACTGCAGGCCTGTCTGTGTGCCCTTTGTGGGTGTAGCCAATCCAGGATGTTTGGCTCTTTGGCAAGGCCCAGCTCCACATTAGGAATGAAGATTTCTCTAGTGGGGTTGGAGTGAGTCAGTCCCTATCATAAGCCTCTCTCCCAAATCTGGATCTTAGCGTCCAAAATCTGGGTGCCTAGCATGAACCTCCAAGCTTAATTACCAGCTTGGAACTTATCTCGCTGCCACCAGACAGGAATTACAGCGCCTGCCTCGCTCTGGTCCCCCCAAACTTTCCCTGGAGGGATCCCAAGACCCAGAAGCTCCGAGTCTTACCGGCAAGGGAAATACTCCACTTCCCTTCCCCTCCCTCTCTACCCAGACTTTCTCTCTGCTAACCTGAGACTATTGATGCAATCTCTTTACATCACAATACCAAGAAGCATATCTCCTCTATTCCACAAAGAGACAAACCCCAATACAAGGAAACAGAAATGATTCTCTCTCTCTCTTCCCCCTCCCACCAATTCCCTGGTGCTGCAGAGCTTATCCTCCATAGATTTAACACAAAGAGAATTCCCTCCCTGTTCCTTAGCCTACCCAGAGAGAAAAATCTAACAAGTCTTAAAAAGAAAACTTTATATAAAAAAAGAAAAGACATCAAAATTCTCTGTATCAATGCTTAAAAGAAAAAAATGACAAAACAGTCTGATTCAAAAAGATATCCAATTTGAAACATTCCAGCAAGTTACACACATGTAAATACACCCAAAACAACATAAAAGCCTATATTGTTTTTCTACCTGTACTTACAAGTTGGACACAGAAGATTAGAAGATAGAAAGAAGCCTCTCATAGCTGAGAGACAGACAAAAGACAGACCCAAGACAAAGACGACCCACAAATTCCCTCCATTAAGCTTTTAAAAAATCCGGTTTCCTGATTGGTCCTCTTGTCAGGTGTTTGGTCCCCTTTGTTAACCCTTTACAGGTAAAGGAACATTAACCCTTAGCTATCTATTTATGACAGTCCCCATAGGGATTTTCCTCACTGTACTCTCTATCTGCACTGGCAGTTTTCTTAATGCCGGAGGAAGAAGGGTTAGAGGTCAGGGAATAGCAGCAGGGGGAGGGAAGACCTACTCCCTTTCACTCACAGCCTGACCTCCTTGTGCAATGTTGTGGCTTAGCTGGAAGATCTAATTTTAGGAGATAACCCCTCCCCCAGTGACTTCCCCAACAGACAGCAAGTTGCTTGTGCAGCATTAGCAAGACATATTTAGGAATAAGATCCAGGTAGGGGTCCCTGGAAGAGAAGAACCCAAAGAATGCCCAGCTTTACTGAAAGGAGGCAGTGCACAATAGTGTCATTTTAATACCCTTGTTTGCAATTTTTCCTGTTGCAAATACTAGCTGCTATAGGACCTGAAGGACTAGGTAGGGTGTCAAAGATGTGGGTCTCCCAGGACTCAGAGCTGGAGCTCAGAGCAGGGCCCTCTATAATTTGATTATGCAATTGTATAAAGGGCCCCACAAGTTCTGCCAGGATGGTGTATAAAACCAAATCCATTTTCCATCCCTCAGCTTGTCTGCTGCATAGGAGCTTGCAGGAGGGGGAAACTCAAGCTAGCTGAAGAGCAGGGGACCTGCAACAGTATGAGGCAGAGGGAGCTGATCCACCTCCCTGTTTCCTCCAAGAAAGTGTGACACTTTGAACTCTTCAGGCACTGAACTGGGGCCAGCTAAGGGCCATGTCAGATACCATCCCCAGCTTTACATCTCTTGATGCACTGCTCTCCCTTCCAGCCTCTTAAGATGCCCCCACTGCCTCTCATGACAGTGCCTGCCCCCTACTTCTCCCTTTTAGGAACAGCTTAGTGAATGATTTTGCACAGGGCCACCTGGCAGCGGGGAAGGGAGAGACAAGTGGGGCAGTTTGCCCCAGGCCTCGCAGGGGGCCCCCCAATGAGAATATATTATATAGTATTGCAGTTTTTTATAGAAGGGGCCCCCGAAATTGCTTTGCCCTAGGCCCCCTGAATCCTTTGGGCAGCCCTGATTTTGCCATTAATATTTCTGCTTAGTACTGCAGAGCTCGTTGTAGCCCACTCACTGAAATAAGGAGTTCCGCTGCATAATCTAAGATTTACATGCTGAATAATACAAAGGCTGAGGGTCTAGGAGGAGTGAAGAGCTCTTAGTGTTACCCTAAGATTTCAAAAGCCAATTACATTACCTACAATAGCACTTTTAATTTTCAAAAAAAGGGTAACCAAGGTTGTGTTCTGCCCTAAAGGAACTGCCAGAGTATTACCAGGAGGCTTGTCTCTGACCTGCAGAGGGCTCCCCAGAGCAAGCTAGTCTTGCTGACCCCTGAAAGGACATGGGTACAGCCTTCTGTTCAAGGCTAGACCCCACAAACAGTAATTCTTCAAAAACAGAAATTATCTTTATTTAAAAAAAGGAGATAAGTTACAGGAAATTTAATAAAGGAAGAAAGAATGCTTAGAACATAAGGAAACAATAGGATTACGTGTAATATAATGGTGCAGCAAAATATAAGACTAAGAAACACCTAAAATAAATATAACAGTTTCAATGTAGCATGTATTTAGAGATTCCACGTACAATGAAATATGCGTGGTCTCTATATACACCTATGAGTACATTCACAGTTAAAAGCAAGTACTTAACATTCACATTAATACCTAGCATTAGACATTTAACATTTGATTAACATTTAACTATTCACACATAACTAACCCTTAACATCCTAACATTTAACATCCAGTAAGCACTGGCCAGGTGATTATCAGATGGGTAGTAGGGGAAGATCTCATTCAAACCACAGGCAGTCTTTTTTATTTACAGGTGAAACCCATACACTCTTGGATAGTAAATAGAAGATTAGGCTTATACAGACACCACAATTCCCTCTGATTGTCTAAGAGGATAGTTCTCAAGCTTCCCTCCCCCCTCATCCCCTCCCCCCCCCCATGGACCACTTGAAAATTGCTGAGGGTCTTGGCAGACCACTTAACAAATGGTACAAACACTTGGAAAGATCATTAACTGTTGTAAAGCTCTTTGGATAAGAGCGCTATAAAAAAAATTTTGTTCTACAAATAAGAGCACAAAACTCATTTTAATATCAGTAGTCTTACCTTTCCAATGCGATGGATGTGCCCTCTCCCCCACCACAGCAGCCCCTGAGCTGTGGCTGGGAAGGAGGTGGGGTCTCTCTCCAGCAACTGCAGCCTGGAGCTGAACAAAGTTGCCTCTTTCTCCAGCTGTTGCAACCCTACACATCCCAAATTTCCCCCACTTCCTCTTCTCACCTGATTGCCCCCCCCCCCCGGGCCACCATTTTACCTTACATGTGAGTCTTCTCTAGGGTCCAGGCACCTAATTAGTGAAGCTACACCTGCACAGCTCCACTAATCAGGTGAGTGGCCCTTCATTTTCTTGTGTGCAGCCACCCAGGTGCGCATCTTAAAGGGAACTATCCACAGACTACCTGAAGGGAGCTGGAGCTACAGTTTGAGAACCTCTGGTCTAAGAGGTCCTTCTATTTTGTCAAGGAGTCCGCTGGTGTTGAGAGTAATGGTTATCTGCTGCTCTGGTACAGATGGGTGCTTCAGCAGGAGCTGTTTGCTGCGGTGACAACTACCATTGAGGTACAGGCAGCTGCAGAGGCAAAAGCCGCCTTCTGGTGGCAGATAAAGAAGCCTGCTGGTTGCTGAGGCTGTTTGGTAGCTGCTGCTGGAAAAGCCTGCTTGCTGAGTTGCTTATGGTAGTAGTTGCTAGGGCAACCACAGGGTTCTGCTGCTGCTGAAGCTTCTGCTTGCAGGTGGCTACTACTTCTTTGCGGGCATCTTGCAGCTTCTGCTCTTTAAGGTCTAAACCCACTACTACAAGCTCAACCTATTGGCTGCTGCCTTTATATACTGTGTGGGGGCTCAGTTCAATCCTTTCAGCCAATCAGCTTTCTAGCTCCTCCCCAGTCCCTCCTTTGTGATGTTAGCCTTAAGCCCATCCTAGTCACATGTACCTGTAGATCATCCTCTTTTGATATCATCTTTAAGCTCCTCCCCTGATGCCATCTTGGATTTGAGGGCTTTTTGCTGAGTCATTGGCTACAGGAAGTGGAATTTCCTAGTATGTCACAGGAAATGTAATTTCCCACTACCTAACACTGTATCTCTCAGAGATGGAATCTTCCACTCGCCTTTCCCTATATCTGTCATTATGGTCAGCCATGTTGGATTTTCTAAATTTAAGTGATCATTCATTTCTACATAATTAAAGCCTTTATCTTAAAACTAATTACTCTTTTATGCGGCCCAAAGGGTCTTGATACTGTTACCACTCTAATTATTTCAATTAGGGGAAGTGAATTTTACAGCCATTATAAACCCCTTCCAAGTTTTTTCTGCAAGGTGCTGCAAGGTATTTCAGAACATCTAAAAGCACAATCTCTTGGCACACCAGAGAATGTACTGCAAAACTTGAAAGAGAGGGTGTGGTAGAGAAAAGATGCAGAGCCATTGCTGGAACTCTGCATAACCAGCTTTTTGTGCATGCACATAAGTGCAAATGGGAGTCTGGTTTTGGGATGTGTACGGTAGTGATTGCACAGACAATTCCATTCACATTTCCTGGCATACACGCCAACTTCTCCTGGTGCTGGTGGGTGCTCGTGCCCCCCCAGACCTGCCCCGACCCCATTCCAACCCCTTTCCCAAATTCCCCACCGCAACTCCGCCGTCTCTCTGCCCCTATTGGACTCTGTCCCCAAATCCCCAGCCCTGCCTCTTCCCTACCGCCTCTCCTGATCACGCCGCATTCCTGCTGTTCCCCCTCCCTCCCACAGCGTGTTACACCGTGAAACAGCTCTTTCACGACTGCAAGTGCTGGGAGGAGAAGCGGGGACAGTGCGCTCAGGGGAGGAGGCGGAGGCGAGGCGGAAGCGGAGGTGAACTGCGGCTGCGGGGCGGGGCAGGGAGCTGCAGCTCCGGAGCACCACAGAGTGGGCGCCTGTGTTTCCTGAGCTGCACGTGCCAGAGCGTGCTGTCCCCACACAGAGAAAGGAGGGGCAAGGGGCCTACTAGAAAGGCCCTGTCTGCTGCTCATTGTGTGCGCTAGGACTACATTGAGCTCCGTGCGTTATGATCCCTGGGATGGAGCTGTTCAGCGTTGAGGAAAGATTTTGTATTTCCATCTCAGCTAAGCTGTGAACTTTGTTGTATAAATAGGGTGACCAGACATCTCGCTTTTAAAGGGACAGTCCTGAATTTAAGCCCTCCTGCAGATGTCTCTACTTTTTTTAAAAAGTGGGCAAATTGTCCCATATTTTTTGTCTCCCCCCACATCAGAACTGGCGGGTCCTGCTGCTGGTTGGGTCTGTGCTCACCAGCCGCCCGCCCGCCCATGTCCAGTGGTGGGGGTGGTCCAGTGGCCGCCAATGGGGGTGGGTATGCAAGGCTGGTAGCGGGGCGAAGATGCAGCACATAGGGCCGGACGCTCCCCCTGCTGGTCTGTCAGCGCAGCCCCCGCTGCGTGCCATTTCTCAGCCAGCAGGACCCTGTCCGCCATCCCGTTTCCGGCCAGCGCTGGCTGCGCACTGCAAGCTGCGGTGGCTGATGACTGTGAGTAGGTGCAGGTGGTGGCCAGTTATGTGTCGCCTCTGCTGCCCACCCATTGGCCCTTTACGTGTTCCCCCTGTTCCTATCCTCTCCCTGCTTTGCTCCTTCACCCCTGCAGCCTCGCTGCTCCTCCATATCCCCACCAGCGGGTCTCGTCCAGCTCCCAGCACTGTGCAGAGAACCAGCCCCTGGTTGGAGTGCTCAGCCTGGCCGGCAGGCTCCTTCTTTCCCTCACTGCCTGCCCCAGGAAAGCCCAAGACCCTCTGACCCAGGGCACTGGCCAGGAGGCACTGAGCCCTGCATTTGCCACCTCTCCACCTCTCAGCTAAGCTCTGGAGTGGCAGGGAGGAGCGATTTCTAGCCTGTTCATGCCCCGAATCTTCATACTGCACAGCAGCCCCCAGGGCAGGGGCGTAGCACCCTCTTCATCTGCCCCTCCCACCCACCCCCAGATCCTGTCCCATGGAATGCGGGGCTGCTCCATCCCCTAGACGCCCTCCCCTGCTGAGTCACCTCTCTGGCTGGGTTCACTGAAACCCCTGCAGTCAGGTTCCCTGGGCCATGGTGCATGGGTTTTGGGATTAACCTCTTCCTACCCATGCTGTAGCTGAGGAACAGGAGGCGTTTGGATTATGTTGGTGGCCAGCAGCAGCCTGGAGGTGTTAGCTGCCTTTTGACACTGTGCAGGCAGGAAGGGACCAGTTGCTTCTAGCCACATGGGCTGGGGGGCGGGGGAGGACGAGATGAGCTCGCAAAGACATGTGCCAGGTAATTTCTTCCTCCACCTCCCCTGCAGCTGGAAGCAGCTCCCATCCCTTCCTCCTGCACAGTGCCAAAAGGCTGCTGCTGACCACATTCTGGTGTGAACCCTGGCAGAAATCTGGACGTGGGGGTGGGGGTGGGGGGCATGAGACCCTGCATTCTCCCCCATGTGTTGCCTTGGGAAGATGCGGCACAAGTTGCTGGGATAGGTGAGTCTATACCAGAGGCCCAGCCAAGTATGGAGGTTGGAGAGCACCAGGCATGGAGGGGAGGGTCAGGTGGTCACCCCCACTGTGTGAGAGAGGTAGGTAGGAGTGGGAGGGGGTTGGAGTGTATGTGTCACCCCTCTCCACATGAACCCTAAAGCCTTGAAGATAAGATAAAAAGAATCCAACTATCCAGTATTTCTTTTTAACAGGGGCTTAGTCAACTTGATGTTAATTTGAATGTTTGTACTTCATAGTTCTGATTGATTGCCGTTGAATTCGCTTGAATAGCAGTAATTTTACCAGGCGTCTCATATTCAGCATAGGAAAATATGGTCATCCTATCTAAAAATAGCCTCCAGGGAGCTTTCAGAGGGTTTACTTTGTGGCTGGATAGACTTGCTGCTAAGAGAGAGTTAGAAGCAGGAAACAGGTGCAAAGTTATGAGTACAGTAAAATGACCCTATCCTAAGCTGTCCAAGGTCTTCTAACTATTCTGAAGCCAGTGCTGTTTCCAGGGGCCTTGCTGTGATTTGATCTCATGTCCCTTTCCTCACCACATACCTCCGGTGGTGCAGAGGAACTCACTCCACTCAAGGATACCCCTCCCATCCAAACCAGACTAAAAAGGAAAGCAGGAGCTCTCGGTATCACACTTCCAGGAGCTCCTAAAGGCCCCAGTTCTCAAGTAGAGCCGTGAGCTCTGCCTCCATGAGCTACTACAAGGTAAGTCTATCAAGAACCAATGGTAATTAGATCTGCAAGGGGCTGCTTTTACTGCATTTGCCAAGGCTTGCAGGTATGCTTACTTGGAAAGCCCTGCCCAAATTATGTCCTGGCATATGTCTCGTTCACACATGAGAGAAGAATCTACTGCTCTCTGTGGGTTCAACTGCTTTACTCTCTACAACCATCTTCCCAAAATGAGTATGACAGGTACCTTCATGTACCTCACAGGGGTGCCTGCAGATGGCGCAAACCCACGAGAAGGGCTGCTTGCCCCTAGAGCCACTCTGGGACACTGGAAGATGGAGCTTGTTGGCTTGTGCAGGACAGCATCTCCAGCAATGTAGCACTGCTGCTCCTTTTGTAGATTATTTTTAAGATAGAAAGGACCAGTATAATCATCTAGTCCAAGGGTGGGAAAACTTTTTGTCCCAAGGGCCACATCTGGATATGGAAATTGTATGGTGGCCCATGAATACTCACAAAATTGGGGTTGGGGTGCAGAAAGGGGTAAGGGCTATGGCTGGGGGTGCAGGCTTTAGGGTGGGGCCAGAAAAGAGGAGTTCAAGGTGCAGGAGGGGGATCCAGGCTGGGGTAGAGGGTTGGGGTGCAGGGCAGGTGAGGGCTCCAGCTGGAAGTGCTGGCTCTGGAATGAGGCTAGGGATGAGAGATTTGGGGTGCTCCAGTCTGGGACAGAGGGGTTCGGAGAGTGGGAGGGGGATCAGGGCTGGGGCAGGGGACTGGGGACCAAGAAGGGGGCGGGGGTGCAGGCTACAGACAGTGCTTACCTCAAGCAGCTCCCAGAAGCAGCAGCATGTCTCCTCTCCAGCTCCTATGCAGAAGTGCGGCCAGGCAGCTCTGCATGCTGCCCCGTCCGCAGGTGCCGCCCCTGTAGCTCCCATTGGCCGCAGTTCCTGGCCAATGGGAGCTGTTGGGGTGGCGCTTGGGGCAGAGGCATCATGCAGAGCCCCCTGGCTGCCCCTACGTGTAGGAACCAGAGAGGGGACATGCTGCTGCTTCTGGGAGCTGCACAGAGCTGTGGCATGCATGGAGTGCCCCCCCCCCTTCTTCCCAGCTCGAATGTGGGAGCAGGGCAAGCCCCAGACCCTGCTCCCCAGTGGGAGCTCGAGGGCCAGATAAAATCGGCTGGTGGGCCAGATGTCACCCATGGGCCATAGTTTGCCCACCCTGATCTAGTCTGAACTTCTGCATAATACAGTCTAGAAAACCTCACCCAGTGATTTCTGCATTTATCCCATAACATGTGTTTGAGTTACAACATCTCTTTGTAAAAAGATACATAGTCTAGATTTGAGTGCTGGAGAAGCCACCACAACTCTAAGTGATGCGTTCCAACGGTTAATTACTCTCACTATTCAAAAAGTGCATCATTATTTCTGGTCTGAATTCGACTAGTTTCAGCTTCCAACCGCTGGCTTTTGTTATCCCTTTTTCTGCTAGATTAGAAATTACTATCAGCAACATCTACCCTGTGTAGGGCTTGTTTCTAGAGCATTGCGTACCTCTTAACCTTGTTTTTAGTGATGTAAATAGCGAGAGATGTGAGAAGCTTCATCTATAAGGCATGGTTTCCAGATGTCAAATCATTCTTGTAGTTGCTCCTTAATGCCTATCAGAGTGGTAGGAGATAGATGGCAGGGCTCTGTGCTCCTCTACTGGCATGGCAGTAGATTGAACAGGCCCAGTTCTCTACGCACCCCAGTACAAACTAGGGATCACTCCAGTGATTTCAGTGTTACATTGGTATGAATCTGGTCATGGAAAGTTGTTATTTACAGGAAAGTGATAAGCGAAGGATGGGTGCTTCTGGAACTTTGTACCTAAAAAGAGACAGAGGCTTGAAGTAATGCATTATGCTTCAGTTACAGAACTAAGAAGGGAAGTGGGTTAGAGGCAGCCACCTTCCCTTTTCATGCTGCATTCTAACCTGTTCTTCCTTGCTTCAGCCTCAGGTAGGGGAAAATAGAACAGTGGAGACTTTTGCAGCCCCAGACTCCCTTTACAGAAGTGTAGCCACAGGCTAGGGAATCTGCTCATACCCCACGCTCACCCAGCATCAACAAGAAATGCAGCTATCCCTTGTAAGGTTTGGTCCTGGACTGGGCTGCAGAGTACTGGAGTTTCCAATGCACAGAGACTATCTAATACTAAAATAGACTGTGAGAATCTGCAGCTCAGTTAGACTGTGTGCACATTAGAGACCTGCCCTCGCCCTCTGTGGAGCCTGATCTGTGTGCTTTCTGCAGGAGGCCAGGCCAGCACTGTAGCCTGTCAGAGGGAATGCCTGGCCCTTTCCTTCAATTCCCACTAATCCTCTAGAAATTCGAACAAGGCAGCAAGAAACCCGAGACTCCTGCCTCTCTCTGTTCTAGCTGCACCCAGCAAGGAGCTCTGCTCAGCTTGAGTCATCTCAATGTCCCTATTTTGAAATCTTAAAATAATCTCTAATCCCTCAGGAAACGCGAGAAATTTTCATAACCCAGATCCAATTCTGAGGAAACAGAGGGGAAGGAACAAGGGATGTAGAGGGGAGAGGGGTCAAAGATGAGATCTGAAAGGAAGAAAAGGTAAGCTGCAGAGCGGAGGGCACGGGTGCTTGGCTGAAATACCAACAGGTATGCACATACATAACTCTATTTACAGGAGTAAAATGCTGAAGATCGTGCTGTGTCTGCTCCAAGTGTCAGATCCCTGTTCCCCCTCACCTGCTCATCCTGAGGACTGCAGCAAGCCTCTGGCATGGAGGGGTGGGGATGCCAGGAGGACCCTGCAGAGTATTGTGCAGGTGAGTCCCAGAAAGTGTTACCAGTTTGGTACCCAAACTTCCTTGCCATTCAGCCTGGGAGATTTGTAGACTCTGGGCTGAATCATTGAGGTCAGTCCTCCTTTCTGTTTGGTAGTCCCACTAATGGAGCTATTGGTGATCCATCCCTGTAGGAGGCTACTACCCTGTGCAGAAGGGAGATACATTCAGTGGAAGATACCAGGTGGTGCACAAGCTAGGCTGTGGCTACTTCTCTACAGTCTGGTTGTGTCAGGACATGGTGTGAGTAGCACAATAGAGACTATTCCAAAGGGAGGGGAACTCTGTAGAATGGGGCTGTAAAGGGACGTTCATAGTCCATCCAGGGGGGAAAGGGGAGGAATTGACCCTCTCTATCTGGGCAGAGAAAGGAACAGCCCAGAGGAACAGCCTGCCCTGAAGGCAGGGATGCGGGTGTTTGGGTGGTGGTGGGAGATGATCAGCAGAGCTAGGTCAGCTGTGAGGCATTATTTCCCAAGCAGCCATTACAAGAGGGTTCCATTGAAGTGAGTGGGGGCGAGTCTGACAGCAAGAATCAGAGAAGGATCTCTAGGAAGGGAGCTGGTGCTTGGACACTAGGCAAACAGCCTAGGTTAGAGAGAAGTGAGATGACATTGGTGGGTGGATTGCTTTGTAGTCTGCGGTGCTGAGCTGTGCCTACAAGAAACCCTACTGGATTCGTGTTTGGCCCTGAAGGGGACAGGTCTTTTTTTCTATTTACTTTTCTGATTTATAATATGCTCTCTCTCCGCCTGGCCAGACCTCTCTTGCGCTCAGAGGGCAATGGAGCTCTAAGATTAAAGTAGTAGTTGCCAGAGGGAGATGAATACAGGTCTCCACCCTGCTGTGTGAGGTATGAGGGTGGGGATGTTAGAGGCAGCAGAGAGGTGTAGGGCAGCCTCTCTTAGTACAGAGCACAAGCATTAGGGTGGGTCACTACAGGGTAAGGAAAGACATGGAGACTCCTCCAGGCTGCATGATGGGAAGCTGGGCTGGACAGAACTTTTGTGCACTGGTCTGCTGGTGTGATTCCTTTCACAGGGAGAAGAGGCGTGTAGCTGTGAAGGTGGCCAAGGGTGGGGAGAGCTTTGCTGAGGCTGCTCAGGATGAAATCTCTCTCCTCCAGTGTGTATGTACCATCCCTGGCTGCACTCCAGGGAGCATGTTGGCTCAGTTGGTTTCTCCACTGTGGGGACTGCAGCTGTTTTCAGAGCTCTGCAGTACTAGTCAACCTCCTCTAACAGCTCTCAGCCTGATGGGAGCCTGGCTGGCAGCAGGGAGAACACATCAAACTCTATGTAGAAAAGAGCCTCAGGAAGTGGTGTAGGAAGGTTTTCAGTGTTGGGGGAGCAAACATAAAAAAGGCACCCTCCCTTGGCTCCTGCTGTGGCCACGTCCCCATTGGCTCCTCCCATTCCCACCCCCCCAGATTAACCCTGGGACTGGCTCAGGACTCTTGCGGGCTTCCCGGGGGTGCGGATACCTGCCTGTCCCTCCGCGGTCCTGGGAGAGTCCCTCCTGCCCAGCGAGCTCTGCAGGTATCCCCTGCCAGGCTGTGCCGCCCGGCCCCACCCATGGGGTCCCGTCCCCCCTGCCCCAGACTCCAGGCTCCTTCGCCACGCCAGAGCCCCCCCTGTCCAGACAGCATGGCCTGCGCCCCTGCCTTGCGGGCCTAGCCCCAGGCAGCCCCTCACCTGGACCCCCCAGTGCAAGGCACCGGACCCACCCCACTCACCTTCCGTCCTGCGCCACCACCTGTCCCCAGCTGATCCCGGCGCTCGGTGCGCTCCATGCGGGGCTCACCAGCCAGGTGGCCTTAAAGGCACAGGGGCCCTTTCTCCTCCCCCTGCCCACCGCATTAGTAAGGGTGGGGGGCGGGGAGTGCTTGGCTGCCAAGCCCTGAGCCGAGGAGCTGGCCCCCTCGATACTCTAGCCACGTCTGCCCCCCCCCCCACAGGGCTCCTCTGGCCACACTGCAGGCAGCGCTGGCCCAGCAGGCGCCACTTCTGTGCCTGACGCCCTGAGGGGAAGCAGCAGCTTCCCCTTAACCCTGCTAACTATACTACTGGCCTCAGGTCCAGCATTTGCTTCTGAAACAGCCTGCCACCCCAGGGATTCTATTTCTGGTATGTTTAGGATCGTTCTGTTCTTCTTTGAGTGGGAGCAGACATGTATTCAACTCAGGTATGCATGCGCCCCATGCACTGAAGCTGGAGAACTTTGCCTAACAGCACCGATGGGCAGTGCTCATGCCTTGTGGCTTTTGCCTTGCCCTTCCCCAGCTATTTAAGGATAGTGGTGCCTTGATGCCTCTCAGTTCCTTCTCACTGCCTCTGGTTAGAGTCTGAGCATTCTGTGGTGCTGTACGTTACATGTTTTTTCCTCAGTTTCTCTAGGAATTTATTGTATGTAGTTCATTGTTAATGTAACTTAGTAGTGCTGGCACCATTCCAGTCTGACCCAGCGTGGTCGCCTGGTAGGGAGGTGTAGTGTTGCAGATGAGTCCTTATTTGATCTTCCCCTCACCCAGCATTTCAATGTGTTCAAACAGCCCTTTTAAGTGCTAACGAGCAGCTCCTTCTGAACTCCTGGTGCCAGTCCATCTAACTACCTCTGGTTTTGGCCATGGGGCATCTGTTGAGTCTGGTATTGATGATGGCAGCATCGGCAACATAGAACCATAGGACAAGAAGGGACGGCAACAGTCGTCTAATCTAACCCCCTGCCAAGGTGCAGGATTTGTTGTGTTAAACCAGCCAAGACAGGTGGCTATCCAGCCTCCTTTGGAAAACCTCCAGTGAAGGAGCTTCTATGACCTTCTGAGGCAGTCTGTTCCACTGTCCTACTGTTCTTATAGTTAGGAATTTTTTTCTGTGCTTTAATCTACATCTGCTATGCTATGGTTTGAACCCATTGCTTCTTGTCCTGCCCTTGGTGGCAAAAGAGAACAACTTTTCTCCAATTTTTTGGTGGCAGCCTTTTAAGTATTTGAAGACAGCTATCAGATTCCCCCACACACAAACACTTTAATTTCCTCTTTTCCAAACTAACCATACCCAATTCCTTCAGCCTTTGCTCGTATGGCTGCATTCCTTCCCTTTGATCATCTTTGTCACTCACCTCTGGATCCTTTCCAGTTTCTGTACATCCTTTCTATACATTGGTGACCAAAGTTGGACACTGCTACTCCAGCTGAGATCTAACCAGCACTGAATAGAAGAATACTATCATCCCCCATGACTTGCATGCTTCTGTTAATGTAACCTAAAATTGCATTTGCATTTTTTCTTCTTTTTTGCAACATCATTGCACTGTTGACTCATATTGAGGCTTTGATCCACCACAACTCCCAGATCCTTCTCAGCAGTGCTGATGCCAAACCAATTTTCCCCTATTCCGTATTTGTACATTTGTTTTTTCTTCCCTAAGTGTAGCACCTTACATTTGTCTTTATTGAATCTCATTTTGTTGCTATAGTCCAGTTCTCCAATTTATCAAGATCCCTCTGAATTTTAAGATCTATCCTCCAAAGTATTGGCAATCTCCCCCCACCCCCACCAGCTTTGTGTCATCTGCAAACTTAATCAGTATGCTCTCTATATCTGCATCTAGGTCATTAATAAAGATGTTAAACAACTCTGGACCTAGAACAGAACCCCAGTTGAGACCTCCCACCAACCCGACATCATTCCATTAATAGTTACCTTTGTTTGCAGTTGTTTAACGAATTATATATCCACTTAACGGTAATTCTGTCGAGCCTGCTTTTCTCCAGCTTACTTATCAGAATGTCTCATAGACTCATAGACTCATAGGTCAGAAGGGACCAATATGATCATCTAGTCTGACCTCCTGCACAAGGCAGGCCACAAAACCCTGCCCATACACATTTATAACAACCCCGAACCCATGACTGAGTTATTGAAATCCTCAAAATTGAGATTTGAAGACCTCAAGCTGCAGGGAATCAACCAGCAAGCGACCCATGCCCCACGCTGCAGAGGAAGGCGAAAAACCTCCAGGGCCCCTGCCAATCCGCCCTGGAGGAAAATTCCTTCCCGACCCCAAATATGGCGATCAGCTAAACCCTGAGCATGTGGGCAAGACTCACCAGCCAGCACCCAAGAAAGAATTCTCTGCAGTAACTCAGTTCCCATCCCATCCAACATCACGTGGGACTGTGTCTAAAGCCTTGCTGATGTCCAGGTATATTATGTCCACCGCATTCCCCCTATTCACCAAACCAGTTACCCTGTCAAAGAAGGAAATCAAGCTGGTTTGGCAGGATTTGTTCTTGGTAAATCAATGCTGGCTGCTGGTGATCACCCCTCTGTCCTTCAGGTATTCACAAATATAATGTTTTATACATGGCTCTTGTAGCTTCCCAGGTATCAAAGTCAGGCTGACTGGTCTATAATTCCCCAGCTCCTCCTTTCCTCCCTTTTTTAAAAATGGGTACAACATTAGCCCTTCCCCACTCTTCTGAAATCTCTCCTGTCATCCATGAGTTTGTAAATATTATTGCCAGTGGCTCCACGATTACTTCAGCTAATTCCTTCTGTATGCTTGGGTTAATAGCATTGGGCTCCGCTGATTTGAATTCATTCAAATTGGTCAGAAGATCTCTGACTTCCTTTACTCATCCCAATCTGCATCCCTTCCTCTTCATTGTCTGTGGTAACTTTTGCTAATCGTCTGGTCACACTTTATTTTTTATGAGAAAACTGATGCAAAGTAGGCATTGAGCAGCTTTGCCTTCGTATCATCTTCCATATCCCTCCTTCCATTTCCTGTATTTATCCCTTTGGGGGTTTAGATATCTAAAAAGCTCCTTGTGCAATCACATGGGCTTCCTGTGACTTTTCTTGTGTTTCCTCTGCAAGATGTTGAGCCTCTAGTATTATATCTTTTAAGAACTGCCAGCCCCCTTTGACTTCTTTTCTTCCTAATTGGCCTTTCCATGTGACCTTGCCTGCTATTTCTCTGAGTCAAAGGCAGATTTCAACTCTGAGGTCCAGTGTCCTTGTTTTGCTGTTCTCACATTCTCCTTTCCATAGAATCTTGAATTTTATTAGATCACGATCACTTCCTCCCAAGTTCCCAACCACCTTCACATTCTCAGCTAATTCATCCCTGTTGGTCAAAACCAGATCCAAAATGGAGGACCCCCCCCCCAGTTGTTTCCTCAACTTTCTGAATCAGACAGCTGTCACCTACACACACTAAGAATTTGCAGGACGTACGATGTTTGGCTGTAATAGTCTTCCAACAGATATCAGGGAAGTTAAAATCCCCTGTTAATACTAGCTCATGTGAGTTACCTAATCTTATCTACTCAGAGAATGACTTATCCACTTCCTCTTCCTGATTTGGTGTCTATAATAGACTCTCACCATAACATAGCTACTGTTCCTTTCCCTTGTTATCCTCACCCAGAAACTTTCAGTGGGTCTGTTGCTCACGTCTCCTTGGACCTGAGAACTAGTGTATATATTCTTGACATACAGCACAACGCCACCTCCTTTTTTCCCATACCTGTCCTTTTGGAACAAACAATAGCCCTCAATGCTGGTACGCCAATTGTGCGTGTTGTCCCACCAAGTCTCTGTGATGCCAATTAAGTCATAATTTTCTTCCTATACCAGGACTTACAGTTCATCCTGATTGTTCCTCACGCTCCCTGCATTTGTAAACAGGCATCAAAGATATTTTGCGGATTGCCCTGTTGCTTTTCTTTTTCCTTTTTTAAAGCAATTGTGATTTCTAGATCCCTCTTCTGAAATCAGCCGCTTCCCCTTTCCTTTGTTACTTGAGCCTAGATGTGCATTGCCTGTATTTTTGTCACCATCCCCCATAAGAGCTAGTTCAAAGCTCTCCTTATCAAGTTAGCCAGACAATGTCCAAAGATGATCCTCCCAGTATTTGGTAGATGGAGCTCATCCTAGCACAGTAATCTCATTCCTGGAACATCAGCTTGTTGTCAAAGAAGCCAAAGCCCTCTTGCTCACACCACTTGCATAGCCATGCATTTACTTCCACGATTCGATGGTCCCTGCCTGGCCTTTTCCTTCAGTCATCTCCACACCATTGGCATATTGGCCAGCATCGGACCTGCTCTGCTGTTCCATTCCTGATTCCCCTATAGTTCAGGAGCTGTCTGTTGCCGTGCATTCTACATCGTCGTCTTCTGCTGCACTTTTGGCACCGTCTGGTGGGGTTGGCTTCATCACTTGTTGGCACTGCATTCCACACCCTCCAGAGCTTGGACAGCAGAGTTGCAGCCATCATCCTTTGTGGTAGTGAGGGGCATATTGACATGGATGCTGTCTTCAGCACCGATGCTGTCCTTGCTACAGACCCCTTCATCTGATTCAGTACGGACTCGCTTCCAGCACCCTCATGCGCTCCTGTGCCAGCTACAAGGGTGATGCCTCTCCTGGTATCAACCACTCATGCATCCTTGGCACCAACGATTTCTTCATGTTTGGTTCTGGACAAGGCTGATAGTTTGTTTGATCTCTCAGGGGTGGGATGCTCCATTCCCACCGGATGACTCTCAGGGCTCCTCAATTTCTGCTGTGGGGATGACTACTTCTACTTCCCCCTCACCTTTGAAGCACTGTTCTTGATCCTTGGATCACCAGTGGTACCAGGATCAGCAGTGTTCTTGCAGTAGGGATAGGGATCCTGGGCTACAACCTATTGGCCACCAGTGCCTTACCCTTGTTGTTCCAGTGGCCTCTATGGAATTCTTGGGTTGTGCTGTGGTCTGGGAGATCTTGCTCTTTGATGCAATCCAGGTCAAGATCAGTAATTCCAAGCAGCAGTTTCTATCCATGAGCCACTTCTATTGCAAGTGCAATCAGAGGTTATTCTTCCTGAGCTAGCCCAGACTGAACCTCTTACGTAGGAGCTGCCCCCGTCCCCAACAGTCTCCATTGGCCCTGCACTCTTCTTCTTCTCCTCTGGGTGACTCTGCAATACTGGATTCTTCCTCACTGGTGCCTGAGGACTTTGTCATATCAGGACCTTCTCAGGCATACAGCTTCCACCTTGGAGTTCCAGGCTGAATACTGGCAAAAGAACATGCATAAGTTGCTGGATATCCTTCAGTCCTCAGCTCTGGGGAGAATGGCTCTCTCAATAAATGAAGCTCTTTTGGAGCCTGCTAGGTCCCTTGCGAATACCCCAGTATTGTTATCGCCTACAGCTAAGTGGTGTGAAAAGTGGTATTATGTCCCCATTCAGGACTTCAAGTGTTTTTACTCTCTTCCAACTCCTAACTCTCTTGTGGTGATAGCAGTAAACGAGAGATCATAACAGGGGAGATCCTATCCTTTGGAGTGGACTTGTGAGTCTGAGAGGCTAGACTTGATTGGGAGGAACACGTACACCTCTACCCTGATATAACACTGTCCTCAGGAGCCAAAAAATCTTACCGCGTTATAGGTGAAACCGTGTTATATCGAACTTGCTTTGATCCACTGGAGTGTGCAGCCCCGCCCCACCCAGAGTGCTACTTTACCATGTTATATCCGAATTGGTGTTATATCGGTCACATTATATCGGGGTAGAGGTGTATATAACTTCATCAGTGCAGATGAGCATTGGAAATCAGCAGGCTCTACTATCCAGCTAAGACTTTCTTAATTGGGATGCTATGTCCAGATTCACAGAGAAGTTGACAAAAGTCTCCCGGGAGGAATTTAAGGCTTTTGATACAGAGGCCCATCTGGAGGCCAAGACTTCGTTGTAGTCAGCTCTGGACGTGGCAGATGCTTCGGTTGGAATTATGGCACCAGCTGTGACCATGAGGAGGGCCTTGTCATTGCAGAACTCCAGCATAGCTTGTGATGCTCAACAGATCATAGAAGACTTATCTTGACGGTCATTTTTGTTTTCAGAAATTGACACGACATTTGTTTAAGCACTCCTGGGCTACTTTGCATTCTTTGGATATTTATGCCTGAGCCACAAAAAGACACTGCTAGAGGAGGCAGGAGCAATACTACTAACAGCACTTTTGCTGCCATTCATCCTTTTCTGAGAAACAGCAGATTTTTCCAGGAAGGGTCATAAGATGGCAGAGGAAGAGGTCTTCTGGGTGGAATTTCAACCAGCCAGATAGTCCTCCGCCAGTGTCCAGCAAGCCTCTATTTTGACTTGCCTGTCCAGGGCAGCATTCTACTTGTGACCTCCCCATCTACGTCTCCTCAGTTCTGAGACAGGCTGTCTCACTTTTACAGTGCTTGGGACATGGTTACCATAGACGAAGGGGTCCTAAGTACCAAGTGACTGGGTCATGCCATAATTTCTGGCCATTGCCCTCTACTCCATCCCTCTGCAGGGACCTCTCTCATGAGTCACTGCTCCTGCAGCAGGTCCAGAGTCTGCTTGCACATGGAGCCATAGAGACGGTTTCTCCACAGCATCAGAAAAAGGGGTTCTTTTCCTGGTATTTCCTGGTCCCCAAATTCAAAGGAAGGATGAGACCTATTATTGACCTCCACAGCCTCAGCAAATACACTAGATATGTAGGAATCCTTATGGTGACCCTAGCAACTATCCTTTCTGCATTGAACCACAATGACTGATTTGCTACCCTGAACCTTCAGGATGCTTATTTCTATATGGCGATTTTCCTGAGCCACAGGAGATTTCTGAGATTTGGTATGGTGGGGTAATACTATCAGTACACTGTGCTTCATTTCAGCACCTCACATTTTTTAAAAATACATGACTGACTGTAGTGTCAGCATGCCTCAGAAAAAGAGGAATTAATATTTTCCTGTATCTGGACTATTGATTAGTGAGAGACAAGTTCAGAGAACATGTGTTCTCCCAAGTCACACTACATCTAATAGAATGTTAGGAACCATTAAGAAAGGGATAGATAATAAGACAGAAAATATAATAATGCTGCTATATAAATTCATGGTATGTCCATACCCTGAATACTGAGTGCAGTTCGCAACATCTCAAAAAAGATATGTTAGAACTGGAAAAAGTACAGAGAAGAGCAACAAAAATTATCAGGGGTATGGACCAACTTCCATATGAGGAGAGATTAAAAAGACCTGGACTATTCAGCTTGTAAAAGAAATGACTGAGGGGGATATGAAAGAGGTCTATATAATTGAGACTGATGTGGAGAAAGTGAACAAGGAAGTGTTGTTTACTAATTCACATAACACATGAACTGGCAGACCTGATGAAATAATAAGTAGCAGGTTTAAAACAAACATGGAAGTACTTCTTCACACAACATAAAATCAACCTGTGGAATTCATTGCCAGGGCTGATGTTGCGAATGCCAAAAGTATATCTGGGTTATAAAAAGAATTAGGTAAATTCATGGATGATAGGTCAATCAGTTGCAATCAGCCAAGATAATCAGGGATGCACCCCATACTGTGCATGTCCCTAAACCTCTGACTGCCAGATGATTGGACTGGATCACAACGGATGGATCACTATATAATTGCCCTGTTCTGTTCATTCCCTGTGAAGCATCTGGGATTGGATGCTATCTGAAGACAGGATACAGGGCTAGATGGACCATTCGTCTGACCCACTATGCCATTCTTATGTCTCTTCTGTCATCTGGGAATGATATTGAACAAAAAGAAGTCAGTGGTAGCACCAACTCAAAAGATCATGTTCATTGAGGCCTTATTAGAGTCTACAAATTTGAGAGTGTTTCTGCTGAATGAATGATTTCAAACAATTCAGCATCTATGTCTGGCACTACAATCTCAATCTTCAGCTATGGTCCATGTATGCCTGAAGTTACTAGGTCATATGGCTGCATGTACTTACATCATCCAGCATACAAGACTGCGCCTTTGCCTGCTTCAGGTGTGGTTGAAATTGGTCTATTGCCCAACTTGGACAGGTTTGTCTGAGTTCCTCTGAAGATCCTAATGGTACTAGACAGTTCAAAGTAACATATGCCAGGGTGGTCCCTTTGTGCATCCTCCCCCAGCCAGGACAGTAGTCACCAATGCCACCTCAGTAGGTTGGGGAGCACATCTAGCGGTGTTAAAACTTCTTGGCTTGTGATCAAAACAGAAAGTTTCCCTCCAAATCCACATTCTGGAGCTCTGGGCCATTTACAGTGCCTGCCAAGCTTTTCGGGATCACATATGGGGCACACTGGCTCATATATTCACTAACGCTACAACCGCAATACTATATGAACAAGCAGGGAGGAACCTCCTCCAACCAGCTGTGTCAGGAAGCAATAAAGTTACGACAGTTCTGCATCATGGAAGGCATTGTTCCCACAGCAGCTCACTTACCTGGGGTCCAGAGTAACTTGGCTGATCACCTCAGCAGGAATTTCTCCCACAATCACATGTAGTCTCTGAAGTTGAGGGTGCTGAGTCCATCTTTGCAGAATGGGGCATTCCAACGATCAATCTGTTTGCAATGAGAGACAACAAGGAGTGCCACCAATTTTGCTCTCAAGTTGGTCTCAATACAGAATCCCTAAGTGACACCTTCCACCTCAAATGCAGGGGTCTGCTTTGAGGTATTCCTTCTCTCTAATCCCAGATGTCATTCGCACACTAAAGTTGAAGCATACCAAACTTATTCTCATTGCTATAGCTTGGCTCATGCAATGTTGGCTCTCTGACCTACTGGTCTATTGGTTTGACCTCCCATATCACTGCCTCTTCATCCCGATCTACTGACTCAGCACTATGATCAAGTTTTGCATCCAGCAGTCACCCTCTTCATCTCATGAAGTGGATGCTGCATGGCTAGATGAGGAGGGAGGATGTTTGGAATGTGTTACATTGCTGTGGCTTAACAGCAGGAAAACCTCTACTAGGGTAACCAAGTGGAAGTGTTCTTCAGTGTGGGCGCTTGCTCGAGGGAAGCCAGCTGATGCTTGCCTGTATTCAGGACATTTTGGCATACCTAATGCATCTTAAGTCTTCTGATCTCTCACTCAGTTCATTATGGGTTCATTTAAATCTTGCCATTTCATCTGCCTATTTGAGATCAGCCACTTTTCTTGAACCCCGTGGTGGTTAGGTTTCTAAGGGAATATTTGTTTCTACTAGGATGACCAGATGTCCCAATTTTATAGGGACAGCCCCAATTTTTCGGTCTTTTTCTTATATAGGCGCCTATTACCCCCACCCCTGTCCTGATTTTTCACATTTGTTCTCTGGTCACCCTAGTCTCTACCCACCTGTGAAAGAGCGGGTTCCATTGTGGAACCTTAATACTGTCCTGGCTCCCCTCATGGGTCCTCCTTTTGAGCCCCAGCAACCTGTTTTCTGTCCCTCCTGTGCCAGAAGATAAGCTTCCTTATGGCTGTAGCAGCATTATGCAAACTGCAAGCCTTAATGGCACAGCCCCCATACACAGTTTTTCAAGGACAGTGTGGCCCTGGGGCGGCAGCCAAATTTTTTATCAAAAGTCGTTTCTCAGTTTCACCTTAACCAAATGATTTATTTTCTAGAGTTCTTTCCTAAACTAGACTCCAACACAAATGAACAGTGTCTTCAGATGTTGGATATGAGGCAACGCTTGCCATTCTACCTACACAGAACTAAACTTTTTTGAGCATCGCCTCATTTGTTTATTTCCTATGTGGATCGAAGGAGGGGGGTCAGGTGGTCTCTGTGAAAACCATTTCCAGATTGATACATTCTTGCATTACACTAGCATCTGAAGTAGGTCAGGCCATGCCTTCACAGAGCTTGTGAGCTCATTTGACGAGGGCCCTAGCAATGGCAATAGGATTCCTCAGTGATATTTCAATATTGGACATTTGCAGAGCTGCTACCTGGTCATCTATACATACTTTTACTGCATCTAGATCTGATGCAAACTTTGGAAAGGCAATCCTGCAGTCACTGCTTAGGCAGATTGTGAGCTCCACCTCCTATGAGAACTGCTTGCGAGTCACCTGAATGGAAAATACGTCTGCACCCATGTCTCAAAGACCAACAGTTACAATACCAGTAAGTAACCATCTTTTACGCTCGGAGCCCCTCTCTCTTTCTGCTGCAGGAAACAGAGACCATCTCTCACTGCACTATAACACTCATTATCCTGAGTTGTTGAGTATGTTGGTGGTTGTTCTCCTCCTGTTGCTTCCTCTTCCTCCATCCCATAGTCCTTACTCTCAGTATTCACAGGGTGAGCTGAGCTGTTCCACTCTGGCCTCATTCCCGCAAGCTGCTCTAGACATCCAATGACAAACTGAGGGAGCACCTCAGGGTGGGGGATCTCCACCTTTGCAACAGGAAAAGGTGGAAACATGCTCCAGATCCTCAAAGACATTTAGGTGCCTAAATGGAAGATCTGGGTCATTGTCTTTAAATGAAAAGCTTGGCGGGGGGGCGGTATTCTGTGTTTGGACAGTACCTAACACAAAGGTCTCCTAGGCATTATGGCAATACAAATAAGTTATAACTTTTGCAAAAAGTACATAATGCAGCAAAAAGTATAACAAGACACTAAGCTTGTAGCCTGAGTTTCCTTGTGTGCTCATGCCTGTCTCAGCCATTAGTTGTACCTATTAATAATGGCACTAATTGTTCCTGAAGATGACCTGAACTTTTAGGTCTATGGTGGTGGTCAGGGCCGGTGCAAGGATGTTTTGCGCCCTAGGCGAAACTTCCACCTTGCGCCCTCCCCCCGTCCCCGAGCCCTGTGGCAGCTCCCACCCCCCGCCCTGAGGCACACCCCTCCATGCTCTACCCTACCATTTAAAGTTAGTGCACAGGAGAAATGCCAGCTGATCTGAGGCAGCAGAGGTGAGACTTCATAAACCATATGTCAGAGGCAGACTGCAGGCCAGAGTTTAGAACCTGATCCAGGGCCTATGGGGGCCAGAATCTCTCCTCTGGACCCTGTCCCAGATCCCTGCACCCTCTGGCTCTAGGGAGGGGCATCCAGGTTGGAGCGGTGTCCCAACGATGATGCAGCGCAGTTGAAAGCCCAGCTGGTTCCTGCTAGGCTCCTAGGTGCGCCCATCCGCCGTGTGCTTAACCCTCTCTCTATCTTTCCCTGTGGCTGACGTAAGCTTTTCTGACCACCTTTTCGACAGCTCTACGTGAGCGGGGCGCGTAAAGCGGACGAGACGGGGAGCGAGCTCGCCGCACGCTTACTGACCGAGAGCGATGTCCAGAAGGTATTGCACGTCACTGGTGGTGGCCAGGGCAATGCTCAGGCTGTGGCTGCTTTCGTTAATTTATTTTCCGCTGCAACAAACCGGGTGATGTCAGCAGCACCATGAAGCCCGGGGTGAGGGGATGCCACGCTTTTGCCAGTGGCTCTGTGCCCAGTCAGGCAAGTTCACCCTGCACCGTCCAGCTAGAGGAGGGAAAGGAAAATAGGACCTGAGCCGGCCCAGCTCCTGTTGGCTTGGATGGGGATTGCGCATCCTGAATGGAGGGTGAGATTTTATCCTTGCTTGGTGCTTTCTGACCCCAAGGGCTTGGCCCTGATGGGGAAACTGAGGCAAAGCCCCAGGGGCTGGCAGTGGAGTGAGGTGGGTGCCTGGCAGGCCTCTGTCTAAACCACACAACTTCACCCTTCATCTGCCCCTGCTAAAATTCATTTTGCCTTCACCCAGACAGGGACTGGATCTCTGAGCAGAGCTGACAGTTATGAATGCACTCCACTCATAGTACCATAGTGCCTCCCAACAGCCTTAAGAGCGAGAGACAGGCAGGTATTCTCCTCCCACTTTTACAGATGGGGAAACTGAGGCAGAGTGCTGCATGGAGTCCTAGAGTCAGAGTCACAAAGTTCAAGGCCAGAAGGCCTCCCCCCCCCCCCCCAAGAGAGAATCCTCAGTGATATTTCAATATTGGACATTTGCAGAGCTGCTACCTGGTCATCTATACATACTTTTACTGCATCATGATCTGATGCAAACTTTGAAAAGGCAATCCTGCAGTCACTGCTTAGGCAGATTGGGAGCTCCACCTCCTATGAGAACTGCTTGCGAGTCACCTGAATGGAAAATACGTCTGCACCCATTCTCAAAGACCAACAGTTACAAATACCAGTAAGTAACCATCTTTACGCTCGGAGCCCCTCTCTCTTCTGCTGCAGGAAACAGAGACCACTCTCACTGCACTATAACACTCATTATCCTGAGTTGTTGAGTAAGTTGGTGGTTGTTCTCCTCCTGTTGCTTCCTCTATCTCCATCCCATAGTCCTTACTCTCAGATTCACAGGTGAGCTGAGACTTTCCATCTTGGCCTCATCCCCGCAAGCTGCTCTAGACATCCAATGACAAACTGAGGAGCACCTCAGGGTGGGGGATCTCCACCTTTGCAACAGGAAAAGGTGAACATGCTCCAGATCCTCAAAACATTTAGGTGCCTAAATGGAAGATCTGGGTCATTGTCTTTAAATGAAAAGCTTGGCGGGGGGGCGGATTCTGTGTTGACAGTACCTAACACAAAGGTCTCCTAGGCATTATGGCAAACAAATAAGTTAATACTTTTGCAAAAAGTACATAATGCAGCAAAAAGTATAACAAGACACTAAGCTTGTAGCCTGAGTTTCCTTGTGTGCTCATGCCTGTCTCAGCATTAGTTGTACCTATTAATATGGCACTAATTGTCCTGAAGATGACCTGAATTTTAGGTCTATGGTGGTGGTCAGCCGGTGCAAGGATGTTTTGGCGCCTAAGGCGAAACTTCCACCTTGCGCCCCCCCCCGTCCCCCAAGCCCTGTGGCAGCTCCCACCCCCCGCCCTGAGGCACACCCCTCCATGGCAGCTCCCCTCCCCGGCCCAGGGAGCCGTGTGGCAGCTGGCCCCTGCTTGCCCTGAGGCACTCCCCACAGCAGCTCCCCACCCCCCCCTCCACCTGAGGCACAGCCCCATGGTAAGCTCCCCTCCCCGGCCCGGGGAGTCATGTGGCAGCTCCCGCCCCAGCTCACACCTGCTCTGCTATTCCCTCGAGCACTCCGTGCTACTTCACTTCTCTCCCGCCTCCCAGGCTTGCGGCACTTAAGCTGATTGGCGCAGCAAAGTCTGGAGAGGCGGGAGAAGTGAAGCAGCGGGCGTGCTTGGGAGAAGGCGGGGCAGGGGTGAGCTGAGCAGGAGTTCCCCTGCATGCCGCTTCCCCCCTTACTGCGTGCAAGTGGCCTTCCCCGCGCCCCCCTGCCCTAGCTCCTCTGCCTAAATGCGGGTGGCAAACGCAGGCGGCAGAAGATCGGTCGCCACCAGAAAATGCTGCCCCCTCAAATCCTAGCACCCTAGGCGACCGCCTAGATTGCCTAATAGGTTCACCACCTGGGTGGTGGCAAATCTAGACTTGTCTACATATAGAAGTTGTACCAGTTAATTTAAATTAGTTTAGTTAAATCAGTGCAACTTTGTGTCTGAACTTTATAGTTTGGGACTGGTTATTTACCAGCCCAAGTTAAACTGATATAAGACGGTTTATAGTGATATGAGTCCTCCCAAAAGTTGCACACACTTAATTATATTGGTATAAATCATCCCTTCAGGTATATTGGTATAACTTTGTTTGTAGACCTGGTCTTAGTTAATTTAGAAATAGTTTGTTGTAAATCCTTTCTGTTTAGGCAGCGTAGCAGACCACAATCTCCAGTACTAGGCCTGAGTGATAATTACAAGTAGGGCTGTCAATTAATCGCAGTAAACTCATGTGAGTAACTCAAAAAAAATTATTCGTGTTTAATTGCACTGTTAAAATATAGAATACCAATTGAAATGTATTAAATATTTTTGATGTTTTTCTACATTTAAAAATATATCAATTTCAGTTACAACACAGAACGAAGTGTACAGTGCTCACTTTATATAATTTTAATACAAATATTTGCATTGTAAAATTATAAAAATAGTATTTTTTCATTCACCTCGTACAAGTATTGTAGTGCAATCTCTTTATATGGAAGTGCAGCTACAAATGGTAGGGTTTTTTTGTGACATAACTGCACTCAAAAACAAAACATTGTAAAACTTTAGAGCCTACCAAGTCCACTCAGTCTTCCTTCTTGTTCAGCGAATCGCTAAGAGAAACATATTTATTTCCATTTACAGGAGATAATGCTGCCCACTTCTTAATTACGTCACCTGAAAGTGAGACTAGGCATTCGCATGGCACTATTGTAGCTGGTGTCACAAGATATTTACATGCCAGATGCGCTAAAGATTCATATGCCTCTTCATGCAAATGCCTGCTCTCACTTTCAGGTGATATTGTAAACAAGAAGCAGGCAGCATTATCTTCTGCAATTGTAAACAAACTTGTTTGTCTTAGCGATTGGCTGAACAAAAAGTAAGATTGATTGGACTTGTAAGCTCTAAAGTTTTAAATTATTTTTGAATGCAGATTTTTTGTACATAATTCTACATTTATAGGTTCAACTTTCATAATAAAGAGATTGCACTTCAGTACTTGTATTAGGTGAATTGAAAAATAGTATTTTTTTTACAGTGCAAATATTTGTAATAAAAAATAAATATAAAGTGAGCTACTGTTGACTTTGAATTCTGTGTTGTAATTGAAATCAATATATTTGAAAATGTAGAAAACATCAAAAAATATTTAAATGTTATTCTATTATTGTTTAACAGTGCGATTAATCATGATTAATCTTTTTAATTGCACAATTAATTCTTTTAGCCCTAATGACAAGAAATGATTTAAGTTTCTAAAAGGAAACATGCCAGCATGCTGACATATTTTTACTGGCCAACGGAATTTGTTATATCAGGTGATGAGCCAAAAATTCTAATCCTCAGGTTCTCAAAGTGACACCATTGTTGTTATTTGTTTCCTGCACTGCAGCAATGTCTAGATCTCATCCTCATTGTGCTAGGTGCTGTACAAACAAACAGCAAAGAGATGGTCCCTGTCCCAATGAGCTTACAATATAAACATAAGCCAAGAGAGAACAACTGAGGATGCACAAGGAAACAATGAGACAATTCTGATGAGTGTGATAAGCTGTGGCCATATGGAAGAACAACCTTTCCATATATGTGGGCAATACCCTTGGAAGAGAGTCAGATGTGATGGGTTTAGTGGTGGTAAGTACCCCCAGAGGGGGATTGTCAGGAAATATCTGAGCTGATTAGACACAGCCCTAGGTTATTTATGGAGAATTGTGTCTATCCTTCACCTGGGATACGGCTGGATAATTGTGAGGGAATTCACCACAGGGGATTGGACTCCACTAATATAATTGGAGTTGGGTTTGTTCAATTCCCTCATTGTTGGGTTTCACCAATAAAACATACATGAAAGCATCCAAATTACGCAACCATCCACTAACAAAATACTCCAAGAGAGCTATTAGCCCCCAAAAAAGGTGGAGAGACTTACTATAGAATCCTAGGGACCTTGCTATTGATTTGTACATGGAAGATGCTCAGATATTATGGTTGTGGATGACAGGATAAAATGCAGAGAGCAAGACCCAATACATGTATTCCACTAAACAAGAGGTTTTTTTGACCACTCTCAGGTGAGCAGCATGAAGAAGAAGGACCGGGCAGGGGAGAATATTGTCCATTGTTTAGATGACTTTAAAATGATTGGAGCAAATGGCTTCCATATCCTTCAGCTAAGAATAGTGGCTTTCACTGTTTGCAATGCCATCAGCCAGACAGAATGCTATCCTGTTGAAAAGACTGGCTGTGTCCCTGTGAGAGGGGGAGGCCTGGAATTGGGAGCAAGGGGCCAGCCTGGGGTATGTAGAATGGCAGCTGGGAGTGGGAGAGAGGGGCTGGACTTGGGGATAGGGGTGTGGGATGGTGGCTGGGAGTGGGAGTGAAGGACTGGCCAATGGGGCATAGGATGGCAGCTGACAGTGGGGGCCAGTCTGGGGGGCATAGGATGTGGCTGGGAGCAGGAGCCAGGGGCCAGTCTGATGAGGGAGCATAGGATGGCAGCTGGGAGTGGGAGCAAGGGGCTGGCCTGGGGAGTGGGGCATAGAATGGTGGCTGGGAGCGAGGGGTGGCTGTGGCTTGTCTAGTTAACATCAAAGTGAATGGGGATAGCATTCTCTCTCTCAGTGAATCCCTGACTTTCCTACATGTGTGCTTGGTATTTGAATTGCTGGGTCCTTCTCTGCGATGTCTGCTGAGGAGCCATGGAGCCCAGGGTCTCCCCTTGCCCTTTGTGAAAAAAGCCTTACAGCAGGTGAGAGCTCGGAGCACTGGAAGGGTGAGGACACAGAGGGGCGAGGGAGGCTTGCGGGGTAGAGAGAATAGCTGGGCAGATTGGGTGTGCGGTGGAGGAATCTTTTCGAACACTCAGGATTATTTTACTAAAGCATAAAATCCAAATGTGGTTTTGTCCCAAATTTAAATACAGTTCCTGTGAGATGGAGATCATTTCCCTACCCAATTACACATCTGACCTCTCACTTACACCTCTTAACCTGGTGTATTTTTATCTTCGAGTGAAGAGGACTGGAATAGCTAGCTATATGCTGGTTGGGTTTGTCTGCAATTTATTCCAGTGTGATTAAAATAAATCCACAGAGGAACAGATCAAAGGGGTGAAACCTATTACAAGGAAATACTGGCCAGTTGTCCCTTCATGAAAGAAAACAAAAAGTAAAAATGTGACATAAATCCAAGAAAGAACAAATAGAGCAAAAGCTGTGCCTGGGTCTCATCTCTTGGGATATCTGGACCATTTGCTATTCTTCAAAACCAATAAAGCCATATCAACCTGCCACGTCTCAAACTAAGTAGCATAAAGTTGCAGAACAGACCCTGAGTCGCTTCTTTATGTATTAAACTGATGTGTGCTGTTACTGTGCACTATGAAACAACTTCCTCCTCTTGCTCCAGAGGTGTCTGCACTTCAGTGGCAGATAAGGGTAAGCTCTGTCTAGATTTATTTGTCAAACACATCAGGAATTTTTGCTATGAAAAGTCAATAAAAATCCAAGATATTTTAAAGACATTACCAAATTAGTTAACAAAAAATACCAAAATGATGAAACAACTAAAAAGCTGATAGCTAACAGGAAATTCAAATATATATTTTAAACTGAATTGTGTGGCAGTACCTAATATTAAAATGCATATGGTGAAAAGAGTCATCAATGTCCTTACGTGACCTTTGGGTTGCCTAGCCTACCCCCTAATTTTACTGGAATTTTGAAAGCGCTGCTTGTTCAGATTTCAGTGGCCTTTTGTAGACCTGTGCCTGGGAAATTCACTACTGATATTGTTGAGTTTACAAGTTGCAAAATGACATATTTAGAAAGTTGGTTCAGCTCAGAATAGTCAGTATTATGGCATGTTACTTCACTGAGCAACTCTTGAAAATTAATCTGCTGCCCATAGGGACACACGAAACAAACCTGCTGTCATCCATTCTGTCTGTTGACATAAGAACCTCCATCCAGCTGCTGTAGCTTTGACATCATCATGGAAAATACTTTTTTTTACTCCCTCCACAATTAAAAATCTTCTGTTGACAAGATGGCTTCAGTGTGCAGTCATAGCCAGTACTGAAAGCAAGATGCACAGGGAGACCACTTAGTTAAACAGTCTTAAGTTGGCTCCAGTTTGGCTGTGAGGTTTGTCTATATACCTTTCTTCGTGATGTTACAAATTGCTAGCACTTTGCTTCATAGCTCTCTCTCATTCCTTCCATGCAAGACGACCAGAGGCCTGGGCTGCAGCAAGTGCCATGACTGAATGATGTTTTAATTTAGGGAGTGATCCCCCATGCTCTGATCAGAACCATAATGTTTCTCCCTCCTCTGCATAGTCTTGGCATTTTACTTAAACAAACGTGCCAGAAACAGCATTTCTTACACAGTGTCCATGAGCTGCTAGGGAATGAAAAAGGCTAACAGAGATCTCAAAGTTCAGTTATACTTACATGGTATATCTCAGAATTCTTTTACAGATCGGTAGGTCTAATGTCGGTACCGGGCAAATTAGTCGAAACAATAGTTAGGAATAAAATTATCAGACACATAGAAAAACATAAAACTGTTGAGCAATAGTCAACATGCTTTCTGTAAAGGGAAATCGTGTCTTACTAATCTATTAGAGTTCTTTGACGGGGTCAACAAACATGTGGACAAGGGGGAATCCAGTGGACATGGTGTACTTAGATTTCCAGAAAGCCTTTGACAAGGTACCTCACCAAAGGCTCTTATGTAAATTAAGCTGTCATGGGATGAAAGGGAAGGTCCTTTCAGGGATTGAGAACTGGTTAAAAGACAGGGAACAAAGGGTAGGAATTAATGGTAAATTCTCAGAATGGAGAGGGGTAACTAGTGCCGTCCCAGGGTCAGTCCTAGGACCAATCCTATTAAATTATTCATAAATTATCTGGAGAAAGGGGTAAACAGTGAGGTGGCAAAGTTTGCAAGATGATACTAACTACTCAAGATAGTAAGACCAAAGCAGATTGTGAAGAACTTCAAAAGAAGAAAGAAGAAGGAAGCTTGGGTGAAAGTGATCATGAATCATAGACTGCAATTCTAAGGAAGGTAGGAGGGAGTACACCAAAATAGAGACAATGGATTTCAGGAAGGTGGATTTGGTAAGCTCAGAGAGCTAATAGGTAAGGTCCCATGGGAATCAGACTGAGGGGAAAAAAACAACTGAGGAGAGTTGACAGTTTTTCAAAGGACACTATTAAGGCCAAAAGCAACTATTCTAATGGGATAAAGATAGAAAATGTGGCAAAAGACCACCTTGGTTAACCACGAGATCTTGCATGACCTAACAAATAAAAAAGGAAGTCATTATAAAAAAGGAAACTAGCTAGATTTACAAAGGATGAATATAGGCAAACAACACAGGAATACAGGGCAAGATTAGAAAGGCAAAGGCACAAAATGAGCTCAAACTAGCTATGGGAATAAAGGGAAACAAGAAGACTTTTATCAATACATTAGAAGCAAGAGGAAGACCAAGGACAGGGTAGGCCCACTGCTCAGTGAGGATGGGAGAAACAGTAAAAGGAAACTTGGAAATGGCAGAGATGCTTAATGACATCTTGTTTCGGTCTACACTGCGAAGTCTGAAGGAATGTCTAACAGTGAATGCTTATGGGAACGGGGTAGGTTTAGAAGTAAATAAAAAAAGAGCAAGTTAAAATCACTTAGAAAGTTAGATACTGCAAGTCAACAAGGGCCTGATTGAAATGCATCCTAGAATACTAAGGAGTTAATAGAGGAGGTATCTGAGCCTCTAGCTATTATCTCTGGAAAGTCATGGGAGTACGGGAGAGATTCCAGAAACTGGAAAAGGGCAATATAGTGCCCATCTATAAAAACGGAAATAAAAACAACCCAGGCAACTACAGACCAGTTAGTTTAACTTCTGTGCCAGGGAATAATGGAGCAGTAAATTAAAGAAATTCATCTGCAACACTTGGAAGGTGGTAAGGTGATAGGGAATAGCCAGCATGGATTTGTAAAGAAAACAAATCATGTCAAAACCAATCTGATAGCTTTCTTTGATAGGATAACAAGTCTTGTGGAAAGAGAGAAGCGGTGGATGTGTATACCTAGACTTTAAGTAAGGCATTTGATACAGTCTCGCATGATATCCTTATTGATAAACTAGGCAATACAATTTAGGATGGGGCTACTATTAGCTGGGTGCATAAACTGGCTGGATAACTGTACTCAGAGAGTGGTTATTAATGGCTCCCATCCTGCTGGAAAGGTATAACAAGTGGGGTTCCGCAGGGGTCTGTTTTTGGGACTGGCTCTGTTCAATTCTTCATCAACAACTTAGATGTTGGGCATATGAAAGTACGCTTATTAAGTTTGCGGACGATACCAACTGGGAGGGATTGCACTGCTTTGGAGGACAGGGTCAAAATTCAAAATGATCTGGACAAATTGGAGAATGGTCTGAAGTTAACCGGATGAAGTTCAATAAAGACAAATGCAAATGCTCTACTTAGGAAGAAACATCAGTTTCACACATACAGAATGGGAAGAGCTAGTCTAGGAAGAAGTATGGGAGAAAGATCTAGGGGCATAAGTGGACCACAAGCTAAATATGAGTCAACAGTGTGATAACGTTGCAAAAAACAAACGTGATTCTGGGATGCATTAACAGGTGTGTTGTAAACAAGACACGAGAAGTCATTCTTCTGCTCCTACTCTGCACTGGTTTAGCTCAACTGGAGATGTGTCCAGTTCTGAGCACGTATTTCAAGAAAGATGTGGCGAAATGGAGAGGGTCCAGAGAAGAGCACAAAGAAGATTAAGGTCCTTGAGACATGACCCTATGAAGAAGCTGAAAGAATGGGCTATTTAGTTTGGAAAAGAGAGATTGAGAGGGGACAATATAGCAGTTTTTCAGGTATCTGATAAGGAGAAAACTTGTCACCTAGCTCTAGTCTAATGATAGAGCAAGCAATGGCTTAAACTGCAGCAAGGGAGATTTAGGTTGGACTTAGGAAAGTTCCTAACTGTCAGGGTAGTTAAACACTGGAATAAATTGCCTAGGGAGGCTGTGGGAATTGCCATCTCTGGAGATATTTAAGAGTAGGTTAGATAAATGTCTATCAGGGATAGTCTAGACAGTATTTGGTCCTACTCAATGAGGCAGGGGACTGGATCGATGACCTCTCGAAGTCCCTCCAACTCCTAGAGTCTATGAATCTATGAATAAGATCTCACAAAACTAAGTGAATTGGGCAACAAAATGGCAAAGGAAATTTAATGTGGATAAATGTAAACTAGTGCACATTGGAAAAAATAATCCCAACTATACATACAATATGATGGGGCTAATTAAGCTACAACGAGTCAGGAAAAAGATCTTGGAGTCCATCGTGGATAGTTCTCTGAAGATGTCCACTCAGTGTGCACTGGGCGTCAAAAAGCAAACAGGATGTTAGGAATCATTAAAAAGGGGATAGAGAATAAGACGGAGATATATTATTGCCCTTATATAAATCCATGGTACGCCCACATCTCAAATACTGTGTACAGATGTGGTCTCCTCACTCAAAAAGATCATTCTAGCACTAGAAAAGGTTCAGAAAGGCAACTAAAATGATTAGGGGTTTGGAGAGGGTCCCATATGAGGAAAGATTAGAGAGGCTAGGCTCTTCAGCTTGGAAAAGAGGAGACTAAGGGGAGATATGATAGAGGTAAATAAATCATGAGTGATATTGAGAAGTGGAAAAGGAAAGTTATTTCTATTCCCATATACAAGAACTAGGGGTCACCAATGAAAATAATGGACGGCAGGTTTAAAAACAAATAAAGGAAGTTCTTCTTCAACACGCAGCGCACCAGTCAAGCTTTGTGGAACCCCTCTTACCTGAGGAGGTTGTGAAGGCTAGGACTATAACAGTGTTTAAAAGAGAACTGGATAAATTCATGGTGGTGAAGTCCATAAATGGCTATTAGCCAGGAAGGGTAAAGAATGGTGTCCCTAGCCTCTGTTCGTCAGATGATGGAGGTGGATGGCAGGGGATAGATCACTTGATCATTGCCTGTTAGGTTCACTCTCTCTGGGGCACCTGGCATTGGCCACTGTTGGTAGACAGATACTGGGCTAGATGGACCTTTGGTTTGATCCGGTACAGCCGTTCTTATGTTCTGAGTTTTTCAACAGCTCTTTGCTGATCCACTTGTCGAGGTGTCAGAGAAACATCTTGACAAGTGGACAGATTGGGTGTGCAGTCCAGCACCCCACGACTCATGGAGAGGCTTGGTGTAGATGAAGTGGATTCTTCCTCCTTTAGCCTGTTTCTCAAATAGCATCTGAAACCCTCTTCAGGTGGGAATTAACAGGCCATTTTACTCTGAATTAACTCCTGCCTTCATGGGAAAATTCATCTGAACATCTTGGAACTAACAAGCTGTGTGCTCAACTTCACTCAAAGGTTGCTTCTCATTGTATCCCATCCTCCATCCATCCTTTGTCTACTTAAGACTGTAAGATCTTGGGACAGGAACATTTGTCTTCGTATCATAGCTGTATGTAGAGTGCTAAGCAAACAATAATTCTTATTTCTATAGAGTTAGGGACTGCTGAGGTGGCATTTTTCTTCTGTTCCCTCCATTTGAAGTAGGTTAGGTATTCTTCCCCCTCAAATTATCTTTGAGGCTGAAATTTTGCCTCATTTGGCATGCAGCCCACAAAGTGGTTTATTTTGAAAGTGTTAAGAAAATCTGTCAACATGTGACTTAGAGTTTAAAAAACAGGACTTTTCAGTAGCCATTCTGCTGCTACTGATATTATATTTGGCTAACTCAGAAACAATTTGGATTTAAAACTTCAAAAGCGTCTTGTGAGTATCAGTGAGTCTGTTAAAATCTTCATTTCCTAATCAATGTTCATTAGTGAGTTATTCTCCATGTATAGAGTATGTTCTCTTCCCAACCATTTAAGTCCCTAAATTCTTAATTCTTCAGACTCTCTGTGCTCCATAACAAGGTATCCTTTTCCCACAGTGATGAAGTGTTGTCCTTCTCTTTTCCCTACATGCTTTAACTAATTCTATATGTTCTTGTTTGGGTCTCTCCCCAATGCCATTGCAGGTTTTATTTCTACTCATTTGTAATGTGGTAGCACCTAGAGGCCAAGGCCTCTTTGTGCTAGGTGCTGTAAAAACATATATACTGTCTATACACATTCATAAGCTGAATATTTTTGGTAAAAAAGTGATGCATCAAAGAGCGGGGGTCGACTTATAAATGGGTCTACACCAAAATTTGATGATTTTAAACTCTATGGAATCATTGAATTGAATATCTAATACATCGTCGTTTTGTTTACATGGAGCATTCACAGGCATGGAGCCCCTCAGCTCCCAGTGGCTGAGGTTTGTCGTTCCCAACCAATGGGAGCTGCAGGAAGTGGCAGGGCCGGGAGCCAAAGTTTTCCAACTCCTGAAATATAAGGTCGGCTTATGAAAGGGTCATACAGTTTTTGCTATTTTTACTATCCATTTTGCAGGGGTCGGCTTATAAACGAACAGGCTAATGAACGATATATATGGCAGCAAAGAGAGAGTCCCTCTCTCAAAAAGCTTATTATCTAAGTGTAAGATACAGACAACAGATTGATGCAACAAACAGTTGTGGGTGAGGCAAGAGAGACCAAGAAACAATGAGATGATGTTGGTCAGCATGATAATTAGTGATCACAAATCTGAGCCAGTTCATGAAAAGCCATGTCTTGTCGCTTACATTTTTCCTGGTCAAATTATATCCTTTTTCACCTTAATTATAGTGTCCCCAGCCACTTCCTTACAAATGGATTGTAATACTTCCTTCCATTGCACGTTCCCCAAAATCTACTTTCATTGTACTAGTGCAATGTGTGAGTTCTCCATTTCTCACTAAATCCAAGTAGCTCAGACTTCACTCCATTCTTTCTAGGTCCAACGATGAAACCATTAGTTGTATCACACCACTTGCTCCCATAATGCCCCTCTAGCCAGTCAAGGTAGGTAAGGTAAGACTGAAACTTCTGCCAGTATTTCTCTGCTGACAGCCCTATGCGGTCTAGGACAGCTGCCTTCACCACCTTGTAGTCCTTGGCCTGGTCGCTGCTCTGTGCCATATAGATTGCTTGAGCCTTGCTAGCCAGAGAGGGAGCCAGTTGTAGGGCCCAGGTTTCACTATCCCATTCGTCACTCACGGCTACCTGCTCAAAGGTACAAAGAAAGGCGTCCATCCGGGTCATCAGCAGGGCCCATTTTACATAGGCCTAACGTCGTTGTGCGGGTGCCCTCACCAGTCCCCAGTCTTTGTAGAAGCTGCTGCACTTTGGCCTGGTCCTTTATAAATTCCTAGAGAGTTTTCTGTTGCTCCACCTGCCAGCTGAGTAAGGCCTGCCTCTCTAGCTGGTAAGATTGCTGGAAGGCTTGCAGTGCCTTCTGTATCTCCTCCTGTTGCTTTGCTAGCCACTGCAGGGTTCCCTCCATCTCTGGGCCACCAAGATCTTGCACTGACTTCAGATCCCGGACAAGCCTCCACATGTAGTGAGATGCACACTGGGCCCCTCTGGTTTAGGCCCCCATTGGCCTCTCCAATCAGTCAGGAACACCTCAGCTTGATGCAACACCAGTGTTCTTTATTTACAGTTATTTTCCTGCCACCACTTTCCACCTATGTACAGGTTGTGCAGCCAACTTTGCCAAGTGCAGGCCTGGCCAGCAACAGACCAAAAGACTCCCACCTCCATCTGTGGCTGGCCTTTCTCTTCCCACCCCCTCCCCCTGGCTTCCTCCCAGCCTTTATAGCCATGGCTAATGAGGCTGGCAGGTGCTGCCTGTTTCCAAACAGACACAGGGCTATTCACCCAGCCCCAATCCATTCCCCTTGATTGGGGCTGGAGTGGCAGGGGCTGAGTAAGTGTTTCTCACTCTGCACCCTGTCACAGATGCTGACTCCAAGCAGATGCGTGGGATTCCCTGCATAGGGATGGCCTCCTGCACAATCTTCCATGCCATCTGTGTTTCATTCTTCATAAACATCAGAATATGTGTGAAACACCAAGTCTATCATGTTGGTCTCTTTCTCTTGTGACATCATCTAAAGCTGCTCCTAGGAGTCGTCTCTGCATTCCTGATTGTTAATCACCATCTCTGGTTCACACAGGTACTGGCAGGGCTGCAGTTCCTGCATACAAATTGTCAGATTATCCATACAGACATCAAGCCAGAGAACATCTTGCTGCAGCTGGATGAGGAGAGTCTCCAGAAGCTTTTGCATGACACAGCTGCCTGGAGCCAAAGCATAAATCTGGGCCTAAAGAAACCAGGTAGGTATAAAGGATAAAGATGTGCAGAGTTTAGTACAGGAAGTGGGACTCACACAGGTGCTAGGATTCCTGCGAGGAACAAGAACATTCCTGCTTACTGCACCCCAACCTCAGCCTATGGAGACTTCATACCAAGGGTAAATATACAGTAGGATAAATTCCTGCATTGGCTGGTGAGAGGCCATTGGCCTAGATTACCCTGTATTGGTAGGCCTTTTCCATCTCTTGCTTCTGGGAGTAAGCCCATCTGTCTCATATACCAACCACTCAAACCCCAGGCTAGGTCTGTTTGTGTATAGACATGCTGCTGCAGATGGGTTTGTGTACAGGAACAAGTGGAAAATTATGAGCATTTGCTGATGCCTTTCCATCACTTCTGAGCAATTACTCACAGCACAATACAGCTCCACCTTGTATAGCACTTTTCATGCTAATTGTAGCCCAAAGTACTGTTTTAACCATGCAAAGGCCCATCTCTGGTATCTGATGTTTAAGGAGATCTGTGTTTACTGCTCTTTTTCAGACTTATATAGGCATTGCAATGACTTCTCAGAGTCTCTTCATCTCAGTGCTTCCTCTGGTTGTGAATAGTATCTATGCAACTCAATGTCTTTCCTGTGTCCTCTTTCACCTGGGGCAGTATGTGAGGCCAGGAATCAGTGCAGCCAGACCAACAGCCTTCATAAAGAGCAAAGGCTGGAAAATAAAACCCTCCCTTGGTTTTTGTTTGTTTGTTTTTTTGCTTTATGCACTGGCTTCTGTGACTTTAAAATAAAACTTCTGTTTTCTCCAAGACAGTTTAACAACAGCCACAGTCAAGATCAAACTCCTGTTTCACAAAGCTCAGTGTACTGGCATCAAGAGCTGCTGGGACAGGCTCTCGTGTCTCAGAGAGTACAGTTATCCAAATAAATGTCCTTGCCTGATTGGGGCACCAGCAAGGCCCAGTTGCTTTCCATTAGTCCCAGCAAAATTGACTAAATAGGAATTCCTATCCAGCCACTCTTTGCCCAGTTAAATTTATCACCATACATCTGAGAACCATGTCTGACAACCAGAATAAGAGAGGGGGATTGTATTTGCACAGGAATGGAAACAAATCTGATCTGCTGAAAGGTAGCAGCAGCCTCAAAACTATGCAATTCATGGGGACATCATGATGAGATGGACACGCAGCTCCCCCTGCTATTCTGACTCTGTTGATGCCCCTCAATCCAGCACTGCAGCATCTCCCCCACTCCCTCCTACAGATCTGCTGATGCCCTTTAGTCCTGCCCACACATATACACAGCTCTATCCAGGGCTGGCGCTTCCATTTAGGCGACCTAGGCGGTCACCTAAGGAACCAGGATTTGGGAGGGCGGCAGACTGCTCCGGTGGACCTCCCGCAGGCATGCCTGCGGATGGTCCGCTGGTCCCATGGCTCTGGTGGAGCATCCGCAGGAACACCTGTGGGAGGTCCACCGGAGTCGTGGGACCGGCGAGCTGACCCTGTGCCTAGGGTGCCAAAAACCTTGGCGCCGCTCCTGGCTCTATCACTGCAAACTATTTCCTCACTTGTGGTCCAGACAGTCACATTTGACAAGAAATCTTCAGAGGAGAACATCTAGTTCATGTTCTCAGTGTGTTAAACTACTATATTCTATTCTGTTCTATTTAGGTTCTTATTCTGAGAACACTACTTCCTTTCTGTAATTTAAACACAACACCAGCACTTGTATTCTGAGTCTTTGAACCAGAGATATTCCTCACCTTCTAGGAATGATTTGGGAGATGTAATACATTTTATGTCAAAGTTTGTCTTGTGGTGCTGCTGTTTCATGGACCTAATGTTTTGGGGTGAATGTTGATACTAAATTACTGGCAGATTTTTGCTTGAATCAAGCTTGCATGATAGTGTATGACATATATTGACAAGCACTTCATTGTAAAGTAACATAATCTGGAAGATATTTGAGGGAAAGGGACGTCTTTTCCAAGATAAAAATCAAAAGGTAGCTGGTCACCTTTCAATTTTCAGAGCAGATTCTGTCTGCCAGATGTCAATACCCTGCAGCGGTCACATTTCCTCTTGCTGATGTTGAGAGAGGAGAAAAGCCAGTGCTATCGCTGTGACCTGAGGGACTCAGTAGGACATGCTCTTTCCTGAATCAGTGTTGGGCCCCAGTGCTCGGCTTGGTGCAAAGGGAACTGTGACAGGTTGGATCACAAAAACTCTCTTGGGAGCTGCTACCTGTTGCGCCAAGACTACCTCTACCCCTGCTTTCCCTGCCAGCTCAGGACCCCAGCACCCTGTGTTGCTGAGCCAGACATGCCTGTTCCCAAAGGTGCAGGTTACCCTGAAAGCAGGCTACAAGAAGTGGTTCTTTACACTCAGATGCCCCTCCCAATGGGGTTTAAACTCAAATAAATCCATTTTACCCTGTATAAAGCTTATGCAGGGTAAAATAATAAATTGTTCACCCTCTATAACACTGATAGAGAGAGATGAATAGTTGTTTGCTTCCCCAGGTATTAATACGTACTCTGAGTTAATTAATAAGTAAAAAGTGATCTAATTAAATACAGAAAGTAGGATTTAAGTGGTTCCAAGTAGTAACAAACAGAACAAAGTAAGTCACCAAACAAAATAAAATAAAATGCGCACATCTGTGTTTAATCAAACTGAATATAGATAATCTCACCCTCAGAGGTGCTTCAGTTTGTTTTTTTTTCAGACTGGACACCTTCCAGGCCTGGGCACAATTCTTTCCCCTGGTACAGCTCTTGTTCCAGCTCAGGTGGTAGCTAGGGTAGCTCATGGTGGCTCCTCTCTCCTCTTTGTTCTGTTCTACCCCTTTGTATATCTTTTGCATAAGGTGGTAATCCTTTGTTCCTCTCTGGGTTCCCACCCCCTCCTTCTCAATGGAAAGACACCAGGTTAAAGATGGATTCCAGTTCAGGTGACATGATCACATGTCACCGCAAGACTTCATTGCCCACTTGCCAGCACACAATATATAGGAAGACTTACAAGTAAAACAGAGCCATCTACAGTCAATTGTCCTGGTTAATGGGAGATATTAAGATTCCAAATCAACATTAATGGCCCACACTTTGCATAATTACAATAGGCCCTCAGAGTTATATTTCTACTTTCAGATACAAGAATGGCATATTTATACAAATAGGATGATCACAGTCAGTAAATTATAAGAGCGTAAGTTTTCGTGGGTGAACATCCGCTTCGTCAGACGAGCTTGTGCTCCAGTACATCTGTTAGTCTATAAGGTGCCACAGGACTCTCAGTCTGGATCTGTAAAAAGCAACAAACACAGCTACCCCTCTGAAGCTTTGTAATGATACCTTACAAAAGACCTTTTGCATGAAGCATATTCCAGTTACATTAAATTAGCATATTTCTATAAAATTATATAGACTGCAACATCATAGGAACTGCGATGCAGAGTGGGGTAAGTGACTGAATAGGGGCACTCTTCCCTCAGAGTTGGTGCTGAGCCCAATGCTCCACTTCAGACAATTACAGGCTGTTTTTCTAAAATCCTCTTTCTAGTCTAACTGGATATCAGATTCTTCTTTGTGTCCTTTTCTTAGCACATTCAAATTTCAGTGGTGGGTAAAGAGGAATCACCTCTCTGTAAAGCACTGTAGGATTCTTTGGGCTGAAAGGCATTAGATAAAGGCAAAAACATACATGAATGATCTGTGTTGAATGATATACCTGTTAGTTTGGAGACAGAGAGACAAGAGAGGTGAGATAATATCTTTTATTGGACCAACTTCTGTTGGTGAGAGAGACAAGCTTTGGAGCTACAGAGAGCTCTTCCAAAGGTCTGGGAAAGGTACTCAGCGTGTCACAACTAAATACAAGATCAATCAGATAGTTTAGCTTAAATGCTTAGCACATACTCTAAGGGATCATTCAAAGTGAAGTGGCTGGATAACACCCCGGTAGTCATCGGACGAAAGGGGGATTAGTGGGTTACAGATTGTTATAATAATCCATAAATCCAGTGTCTCTCTTAAAACCATAATTTTTTGTATCTACAAAAATTGTGAATTTAAGCTCTGTTGTTTTTTTTTTCATACAGGAATTCTTGCCAATCAACTGGATCATTGCAATATAATGAAAATGGGAGTGAAAATTGCAGACCTAGGCAGCGCATGCTGGACTGTGAGTCAGTTTCAGCTCTTAACCCCCAGGATGAAGGACCCTGTTCTCTCTTTTCTGACGCTGATCTTAGTGTCTGCCCATCATTGCACATCTCCTTGAAAAGTTTTATTGTGCTGTGAAAGAGAGATTGATTTCATCTTGTAATGTGTGTTTGTCCTCTGCACTCCCAGCTCAGAGCTGAGCTCTGTACTCTGGGCCATACCGCAAGCTTTGGGCAAGGCTGTATGTGCATACAGTTAGCTTCTACAACTAGAAATGTCAAACACTCTCAGGCCAGTAGAAGATTTCAGAGTGGTAGACGTGTTAGTCTGTATCAGCAAAAACAATGAGGAGTCCTTGTGGCACCTTAGAGACTAACACATTTATTTGGGCATAAACTTTCATGGGCTAGAACCCACTTCATCAGCTGCATGGAGTGGAAAATACAGGAGCAGGTATAAATACATGAAAGGATGGGAGTTGCCTTACCAAGTGTGAGGTCAGTATAACAAGACAAATCATTTAACAGCAGGATACCAAGGGAGGAAAAGTAACTTTTGAAGTGGTAACAAGAGTGGCCCATTTCAGACAATTGACAAGAAGGTGTAACAGTAGGGGGAAATTCGTATTGGGGAAATTAGGTTTAGGTTTTATAATGACCCAGCCACTGCTAGTCTTTATTCAGGCCTAATCTGATGGTGTCCTGTCTGCAAATTAATTCCAGTTCTGCAGTTTCATGTTGGAGTCTGTTTCTGAATTTTTTTTGTCGAAGAATTGCCACTTTTAGGTCTGTTATTGAGTGACCAGAGTGATCACATCTTCTTGTCAACTGTCTGATATGGGCCACTTTTGTTACCACTTCAAAAGTTATTTTTTTCTCCCTTGGTATCCTGCTATTAAATGAATTAGCTTGTTAGACTGATCTCACACTTGGAAAGGCAACTCCCATCCTTTCATGTATTTATACCTGCTCCTGTATTTTCCACTCCATGCATCTGATGAAGTGGGTTCCAGCCCACGAAAGCTTATGCCCAAATAAATGTGTTAGTCTCTAAGGTGCCACAAGGACTCCTCATTGTTTTAGTCCAGTAGAAATGTCTAATCATGAAGAGAATGAGGGGAAATCACCCCAGGTGTTGTGGGGCTCAGCCTGTAGATCTGCTGTATCCTGCATGAGATTGGGTGTATGCACTCAACGTGTTCCATCCATGGCCTGTACCACTATGTCCTGGACTTTGCTGTGATTGTCTTTGTTTTTAATCAGTTGTGAACCACTAGCTATAGTCCATCCTTTCTGTTTCAGTACAAGCCCCTTTCCAAAGAGATCCAGACCCAGCCATATCGAGCCCTGGAAGTTCTTCTTGGGTTAGATTACAGCACTCCTGCAGATATCTGGAGCACAGCCTGCTTGGTAGGGACTCTCAGCCAAATGGACATGGTGATTGCAGAGCACCACAGATGTGAATATGAATGACACACCAGCCAGGGCTGGCGCTACCATTTAGGCAGCCTAGGCAATCGCCTAGGGTGCCAGGATTATTGAGGGGGCGGCATTTTGCCAGGGGGGCAGCAGGCGGCTCTGGTTGACCTGCCACAGGCATGCTTGCAGAGGGTCAGCTGCTCCTGCGGCTCCGGTGGCCCCCCCCGCAGGCATGCCTGCGGCAGATCCACCAGAGCCACGGACCAACGGACCCTCCGCAGGAATGCCTGCGGCAGCACCACCGGAGCCACAGGATCAGCGCGGGGGGCGGCGAAATGGCCGTGCACTTAGGGCGCGAGAAACCCTGGCTCCGATCCTGACACCAGCAACCCCGTGAGAATATCTGTCCTCAGCCATTAGTTTACTTTACTGCATTTGGGAGTAAGACGAGTCTTGTCTGAAGAAGTCATGTGATAAAAATAAGCACTCTGCAAATACCAACTTCTGTTCAAAATTGTAGTGCAGATAAACCTCCTCTTAATTGTCTTGTCCCTATTATTGATTACAAGGCAATTAATACCCTATATATGGAACCTAACATATGTCAGACGGAACCAGATATACACTGAGATTTACCCAGGCAAAGGGGAATGTGATGTCTGTGGTGGCAGAGCAGGGACTGTCGGCACCTGCATGTGTTTCCTTATCTTAGGAACACTCCTGTGTCATGGAGTATTGGAGAAGTGAAAAATGGGGTGGTGCTGAGGGAATGGAGGGACTGGTGAAGAATGACTCTCTTGACTGTCTGGCTTGGGCACTGAGTGGATTAATAGGCTACTTCATTTCCAGGCATTTGAAATGGTGACCGGCGAGTGCCTTTTTGAACCCCAGGCCGGGAAATATTTCTCCAGAGATGATGGTAGGATTCTGTCATTTTCAGTGACTTCACTGATGAAAGGATCATAAAATCTAAATATCCAGCTTCTTGTTTTCCCCCATTCTCTCTCTCTCTCTCTAGATCATGTTGGTTGTATCATTGAACTCCTGGGAAGAATTCCTCCTAAAATTATTTTCTCCTGGAAACAGTCATCAAAATTCTTCAGCAGACCAGGTGAAAATAGGAGCTGGGGAGTTACCCAGAAAGGCATAGGCGCTGATTCCGTGGGTGCTCCAGGGCTGGAGCACCCATGAGGAAAAAATGGTGGGTGCTAAGCACTCACCGGAAGCCCCTCTATCAGCACCTCCCCTCCCCCCCCCAGTGCTTCCTGCCCAACAGCGGGCCCTGCCAATCAGCTCTTCCCTCTCCTGCCTGCGGCAATCAGCTGTTCCGCTGAGTGCAGGAGGCTGGGGGCGGGGAGGGGAGGAGCAAGGATGCAGCAAACTTGGGGGACAGAGCGGAACGGGGTGGAGCGAGGGTGGGAAGATGTGGGGCGGGGCAGGGGTGTGGCCTCATGGGAAGGGGTGGAGTGAGGGCAGGGCCTGGGGCAAAACCAGGGGGTCAAGCACCCCCCAGCACAATGGAAAGTTGTCGCCTGTGCAGAAAGGTGCAGATCTATGACTCACCCCCTAAATAACTTGCTCTTTGAAAAACAAACAAAAATCTATCTTAAGCAAAGTTCTCTGTAAGCAAGGAGGAGAGCTGAAGACTCCATGAAGTCCTCTAGGACCTTGCTATGCCAACCTGTTGACTTGAGAGTTACTCAGGAGATGAATGCCAGTACAAAAATTCTAAAGTTAGTAGGAGTTTCATAGTCAGTGAGGACTAAGAAATATCCCAGAAGGAACTAGATAGAGAGTCGAAATGTGGGATGAAAATAACTAAATGAGAGTCAAGCTGGAAGAAGCCTGAAATTCGGGTATTATGCTGACAGAGGACAAGCACATTCTTTTCCCAACTCCACCGCCTTTGCCTCCAGCCCAGTCTGTCTAAAACAAGGGTAGGCAATCTATGGCACATGTGCCAAAGGCGGTACACAAGCTGATTTTCAGTGGCACTCACGCTGCCCGGGTCCTGGCCACAGGTCCGGGGGGCTCTGCATTTTAATTTAATTTTAAATGACGCTTCTTAAACATTTTAAAAAATGTATTTGCTTTACATACAATAGTTTAGTTATATATTATAGACTTCGAGAGAGAGACCTTCTAAAAACGTTAAAATGTATTACTGGCACGTGAAACCTTAAATTAGAGTGAATAAATGAAGACTCGGCACAGCACTTCTGAAAGGTTGCTGACCCCTGGTCTAAAATGTGCATCTCCTTTCTTTGAATCTCTTTGCTGCCTCTCCCTTGGCTCATCAAGTTTAAACATTTTGTCCTTGACTCCAAGGCCCTATCTAGCACTTTCCCTCCCCACTTTCCCACTGAGGGCTTGGCTACATTGGCACTTTACAGCACTGCAACTTTCGCACTCAGGGGTGTGAAAAAACACCCCCCTGAGCGCTGCAAGATGCAGCGCTGTAAAGTGTCAGTGTAATCAGGGCGGCAGCACTGGGAGCGCGGCTCCCAGCGCTGCACTCTACACCCGTAAAGGATGTGGTTTACAAGCAGCGCTGGGAGAGCTCTCTCCAGCGCTGCGGCTTTGACTACTCACAACTTCAAAGCGCTGCCGTGCAGCACTCCCACAGTGCTGCCGGGCAGCGCTTTGAAATTTCTAATGTAACCAAGCCTTAGCCTCTTACTATTGTCCTTCTCCACTCAGCCAGTGAAACAGCCTCGAACAGGGATTTCCCTCCTCCTCCCCTTCCCCCGCCATTTTTGTGAACTAGTTACACGCAGGTTGCAGTTTAGTGATTAATTTTTTTGGAATTTGAACTGAAATTGAAACATTAATACATTTAAAAAGCATATAAAGTGTATGATAAAATATGTGTATCTGAAAATATAATAGATTTGAAAAGTATGAACATAGACTAGCTTCCTTATACAGCTATTGTTTTTATGATGATGTCAGTGCATTCATTTTGGTGATGTTGGCCAAATTATGATTTGTAATCAAAGTCTAAACGAGCTCTCCCTGACAGCTAGTGATGAGCTGGGGCTGGGGGGAAAGACTTCAGGACTAGATTGTATTTACATTCACACCTAGGGCTTGGCTACATTGGCACTTTACAGCGCTGCAACTGTCGCGCTCAGGGGTGTGAAAAAACACCCCCCTGAGCACTGCAAGATGCAGCGCTGTAAAGTGTCAGTGTAATCAGGGCGGCAGCGCTGCACGCTACACCCATAAGGGATGTGGTTTACAAGCAGCGCTGGGAGAGCTCTCTCCCAGCGCTGCGGCTTTGACTACACTCACACTTCAAAGCGCTGCCGTGGCAGCGCTCCCGCAGCGCTGCCGGGGCAGCGCTTTGAAATTTCTAATGTAGCCATACTGAAAATCTACCTAGGTATCCAGCAAACAGAGCTGTGTTGCCCAAGTGATAGATTTTGGCTGGGGTTGGGTTACAGATCACTTGAATGCAGAGTGGGGGGGTAATGTAATGTTGTTGTTCTTATTGTATGAGTAAAGGGCAGTAGAACTGTACTTAGCCTGTGCTAATTGAGGGCATCAAGAGAGAGGGTGGGGACAGGTGTTTTGCTTGATGGTCTGCCTGAGTCACAAGTACTATTTGACTTGCCCCCTCCACTGTTTAAAGACAGACTTTGTCCCAGGCAGGGCATGCCCCGGTCTCTGAGTTTAAGCCCTGTGCGGACTGAAACAGGCCTATTCCAGTAAGTGACCCCCAGAAGAGCTGCCTCAAGTCCTTGGGGGAGTCACACGTGAAGGACAAGTGCCATATTTGTAAAAACTTTTGTCCTAGGACTTAGAGGGAGCAGGATATTCATTTGCAGGCTCTCCTCATGGAGGCTTCCCTTCATCTGGCTTCCGAGCTGTCCCACCAAGATTCACCGAGTGCCTCAGTCTCAGTGCACAGCACACCGCCAGCACCAAGCTCCACCTGGCTCCCTGTCACCTGTTCCCAAAAAGAAAGCAAGGAAGCATGGTTCCTTGGCACCAGACAAGAAGGGCCATGGGACATTGGCCAAAGGACCCAGTTCAGGCTGCCTGGCCACTCTGGAGCCACATGGACATGCCTCTCTGGTCGGGGCTCTTAGCCCCTTAAATGATCCACCACCAACTCCCAGGAGTGGTATGGGACCCTGAGGTGGGGTACTTACCCTGCTCCTACCCTGAACGGCTTAAAACAGCCCTGGGAGAGGGCTGTGGCAGGGAAAGCAGCTACTAGGCTGATTGGGGAACACCCCAATCAGGCCTCAGCTGGCCCTATATAAGAGGCTGGGAGCCAGGAGCTCAACAGTCTCTCTCTGCATTCAGAGAGAGAAGAGCCTGGCTGCAGGGAGGTTAACCAGGTATCTGGAGTGGAGCAGGGCTGGGAAAAGGCCAAGGGGCCGGGGAGCTCCAGCCTAGGAAAGCCGCAGGCTGCAGGCCTGGTAAGGCCTGTTAGGTACTGGGTTGCTGGGGCAGCCCACAGGTGGCCAGAGGCAGCAGGTCCAAACCCCTTTGCCTGTGATGAGTGGCTTATACTGCAGTCTTCCCCAGTGAACAGGGGGTAGATGGAGATGGGGCAGTAGCCAAGATTGAGGGGAAGTGGGGATAGTGGGTGGGGGTTCCCCTGGGAGGGGGAGACCCAGAACTGTGAGGAGTTACTGCCAGGGGGCAGCACCCCAGACAACAGGGCACTGGGTCTGGGAGGGACACGAGTGCCAAGCAGTAGCAGGACACCGGCCTACAGAGGGTGCACCAATGGCTGGAGAGCTAATTCCCGGAGATGACCAGCGGAAGTTGCCACAGGGGTGAGTCCCGCACCGGCACAGACCCAAACTCCTGACGGGATCGACTCCTTCCCAAGAGCCGAGAGAGCACAGGCCTCCGCCCGCACCGCCCACACAGCATGTGCCACAGGAAAGGGCAAAGGTTCCCTATGAGGGCAAGCCAGCCGCTAAGACCCCTCGGGGGGCAGTGGAGCGCTACTGATCCCTCGAGACAAGACAATGCTCTCCACCTTCACACTGCAGATCGCTGGAGTTGCAGCCCAGATCCTCTCAGGCTCACTCTCGGTCACTGGTACCGCGATCACGGTCCCTGCCATCTTGAGGCGGATTGCCTAGAGGGAGGTGCCTGTCTCCGTACTAGCAGCACCATTCGCCCTCCTGCCAGTCCTGCTCTCAGCACAGAGCTCAGATGCCTGCCCTGCGGGAGCACTCCCCCTCACATCTCTGGTCCCCCCAGCACCAGTCCCCTCGATACCGGCACTGATTCTCTCACTCCGGGCACTGATCTCCAGTGGTGATGGTCAGCAGACAGATTCAGGCGTCGACAACCCCACCATGGTCACTGGAAGGGGATTTCTCTGGCATGGAAGAGCAGCTCAGTCCCTCACCTAAACTCTACTGGTGCGATTGGGCACCTGAGGCCACATCGACATCGATGCTACCATCTTTGCAGCATGGCCAGTGGCCAGCGCAGTGGCCTTATTGGAGCATGTGAGGAGTGCCGGTCATGTTGATGCCCTCTTCACACCGTGCATCTGCCGCCACCCTGGATCAACAGTTGGTGGCACCAACGGCACCGGGCTCGGTTGGTGCATGAGGCGAGCCCTTTGGCAGCCCATCCAGGGTCTGCAAGGAGAAGGGATAGGGACAGAAGTTTCAACCGTTGCTGCCGTCCTTTCTCCTCCCACTTGCCTGCACAGTCCACTCCTGCAAAGCATCTCAGGGATCAGAAGCACTCATTTCGAAGGGGCACTCAAGAGCGATGCCCCAGTCAGCTCCCAGGTTCCCAGGACCCTGTTCTCTCCTCAGCCAGCTTCGACCTGGGCGCAGGTCACCCCAGACCACTGGGTGCTGGACATAGTGTCACAAGGCTATAGTTTTCGGCTGCCCCTCCCTCTCATCTTCCTTGCTTCCCATCCCTTTTCAGGGACTCTTCTCACAAGCAACTCCTTGTTCATGAGGTTGAGAACCTCCTGTGTTTGAGGGCAGTGGAGGAGGTCCCTCAGGACATGACAGGAAAGGAGTTCTACTCCCACTACTTTCTAATCCCAAAAGCAAAAGGGGCCTCAGACCCATTCTGGATCTGTGATGATGCCTCAGCAAGTCTCTCAAGAAGTTGAAGTTTCGCATGATTTCCCTGGCTTCCATCATCCCCTCCCTGGATCCAGGAGACGGATATGCCGCCCTTGACCTGAAGGGTGCTTATTTCCATATTCTAAGGTTTCAGGTGTTTCCTCTCTTTTATAGTGGGCGGACGCCATTTCCAATTCACTGGGCTCCCCTTTGGCCTCTCATCGACCCCAAGGGTCTTCACAAAACTTATGGTGCCAGTGGATGCTTATCTGAGATGTTGAGGGGGTCCAGGTCTTCCCGAATCTCAATAATGGGCTCATCAAGGGCAGGTCTCAGGAACAAGTGCAGAGAAGCCTCGATCTGGCATGACCTGGGCTGTTGGTAAATGAGAAAAACTCCACCTTAAGGCCAGTCCAACGCATAGAGTTGAGAGAGGCGGTTCTCAACTCCACGCAAGCCAGAGCCTTCCTTCCGAAGGCATGTTTTCAGGCCATGTCAGACCTGATCTCCCACGTGAGACCCACCCATTCACCACGGCTCTTGCCTGCCCATGGTTGTTGGGCCACATGGCCACCTGTACGTATGTGGTAAGTCGTGCCAGGCTCCATCTCTGGCCTCTGCAAGTGTGGTTGGCATCAGTTTACATCCCCAACAGGCACAACCTAGACTGGGTAGTCAGGGTGCCGGATCACATCCTATCATCCCTGGAATGGTGGATGAACCCCGGGTCAGTGTTGAGGGAGTTCCCTTCACAGCCGCATCCCTGTCACTGACCCTGGTCTCTGATGTTTCGGGCCTGGGCTGGGGAGCCCCCCTGGGTGAGCTCAGCATGCAGAGTCTCTGGCTATGAGATGATCTGGCCCTCCACCTCAACGTCAGGCAGCTCAGGGGCAAGGTGGTGCAGGTCCTAACAGATAATACTGCTGCGGTGTATTACATCAACAAGCAGGGAAAAGCCAGGTCATCAGGCCTTTGTCAAGTTCTCAGCGTTTGGGACTTCTGTGAGTGGCAGGCCATTCATCTGGTAGCTGCCATCTGCCCAGGAGCAGGAACGTGTTTGCAGATCGCCTCAACAGGACCTTCTCATCTCACCATGAGTGGTCGCTCCATCTGGAGGCAGCTAGCATGATCTTCTGGAAGTGGGGGACTCACCAGGTGGACTTGTTCGCATTCCATCAGAGCAGGAAATGCCATGTGTTCTGTTCACTCTGGGGGATGGACGGGGTTCCCCGTCAGATGCTTTCCTGCTCCCGTGGTCAGGGGCCCTGATGTATACCTTCCTGCCAGTGCCGTTGATCCACAGAGTCCTCATGAAGATCAAACAGGACAGGGTGAAGGTTATCCTGATAGCCCCCGAGTGGCTTTGCCAGCACTGATTCAGCACACTGCTGGACCTTGTGGTAGCTGCCCCACTGCAGCTAGTTTTTTGGCTGGATGTGCTGGCCCAGAACCATGGCAGTCCTCTGCTCCCGAACTTGGTGGAGTTGCACTTGACAGCATGGCTAGTGCATGGCTGAATGTGAAAGAGTGGGAATGCTCGGCCTGGGTTCAACAGGTCTTGCTGGGTAGCAAAGCAACTTACCTGACCAAGTGGAAAAGGTTCATGTGCTGGGCTTCAGAATGACGTATCCAGGCCGAGCAGGCCTTGCTGCAGATTATTCTGGATTATCTTCTGCACCCCAAGTCCAGGGCTAGTCCCTGTCATCAGTCAGGGTCCACCTGGCCACTATTTTGGCTTTTCACCTTCCATTCCAATGCAGATCGATCTTCACTCACAACATGACAGCCTGGTTTTCGAAAAGTCTGGAGTGTCTCTACCCTCATGTCCAGGAGCCTGTCCTTCCTGGGACTTGAATCTCATGCTGTTGAGGCTCATGGGGCCTTTCTTTGAACCTCTGGCTTCCTGCTTTCTTCTCCTTCTCTCCTGGAAGATTTCAGTCCTGGTTACAGTGATGTCTGCCCTCAGGGTGTCTGAGATCAGGGCTTTTATTTCAGAACCACCTTACATATTCCACCAGAATAAGGTCCAGCTGCGACTGCACTCAGCGTTCCTGCCCAAGGTAGTTTCCCAGTTTCATATCAGCCAGGACATTTACTTGCCTGTCTTCTTCCTGAAGCCTCATAAATTGGAAAAGGAACGCAGGTTGCATGCCCTGGATGTCGGGAGGGCGCTGGCTTTCTATATCAACAGGACAAGGGCATTTTGCAGGTCAACGCAGCTGTTGGTTGCAGTGACAGATAGGATGAAAGGTCGCCCAATGTCTGCTCAAAGGATTTCATCCTGGATCACAGCCTGCATCTGATACTGCTACAAGCTGGTGAAAGTGCCTCCACCGGCAATAGTCACGGCACACTCAACTAGAGTGCAAGCATCATCAGTGGCTTCTTGGCTCAGGTGCCCATCTAAGAGGCCTGTAGAGCTGCTACCTGGTCATCTGTCCACACATTTACATCCCATTGTGCGCTTACCCAGCAGGCCCGGGATGATGCTGGCTTCGGCAGAGCAGTGCTGCAAGCTGCAAGACCATGAACTCTGAGCCCATCTCCATTGGCACTGCTTGTGAGTCACCTAGAACGGATTCGACATGAGCAAGCACTCGAAGAAGAAAAAATGGTTACCTACCTTTTCGTAACTGTTGTTCTTCAAGATGTGTTGCTCATGTCCATTATCCGCCCTCCTGCCCCTCTGTTGAAGTTGCTGGCAAGAAGGAACTGAGGGGGTGTAGTGCTGGCGGCACCTGATATACTGGTGCATGAGTGCGGCACTGAAGGGGGGGCACCACTGCCAACCAGTGTTCCCTCTAATTTTTCCCACCCATGTGTGGAATTTAATTTTATTATGTGCTTTGGAGGTGATGTGTCACACATCACCTTCACATTGGTGCACATAACAAAATTCATGTGGCAGTTGTGGGACCGACGGGTGCGGAGAATGGGAGGGAGCTCAGGGCTGGGACAGAGGGTTGGGGATGAAGGTTTGTGAGGGCTCCAGCTGGGGGTATGGCCTCTGGGGTGGGGCTTGGTGCAGGGGGTGAGGGCTCTGGGGTGGGACCAGGGATGAGGGGTTTGGGGTGCAGGAGGATGCTCTGGCAGGAAGAGAAGACTCCCTGCAGCTCTCTCTCCCCGCAGTAGCATCTGGGCTGGGGGGAGAGGCATCTGTCCCCACTGCAACAGCTCCGGGGCTGGGACTGCAGGATAGAGGCCTCTCCCCGGGTCCCAGCATGGCCGCATCTGGGTCCTGGGCCAGGCTAGCCCACCCCGGCAGGTCTTGGCCGCAGCGGAGTTGGGGCCGGTGGAAGCGTTCCCTGGCCACGGCAGGTCTGGGCTGCCCCCGCTGCAGCAGGTTGGCAGCCAGGCTAGGTGGGGGCTGGGGGAGGGGCGTCCCTCTCACGGCTGCAGCAGGACCCCGTGCAGGTTCCCTAAGTGCTTACGTGGCGCTAAGTAGATTGCGGCTGCGCAGTTAACAGGAAACTTAGCCACTGACCCTATGGATACCACTAAGGCAAAAATCTCCAACAACCACGCACGTGGATACGCGCACACCTAGAATGGAATAGACTAGAGCAACACATCTGGAAGAACAACCATTACAAAAAGGTAGGTAACCGTTTACAGATCCAGACTAACATGGCTACCCCTCTGATACAAAAAGATAGGTAACTGTTTTTTCCTTCCATGGTGCCAACAAGAAGTGAGTCAAAAGACAGTCATTATTGATATTTTTCTCATTAATTGTGTATATTTGTAAATTAGGTTGACCCATTGGGTACTGAACCTGCCTAACCTGACCTACTGCATGCTCTCTGGGCAAGGACTGTGTCTTCTCTTAAGTGTCTACCAGACTTCTGGGCCTGTAAAAGCAACAATCATAATAAAGAAATTATACATGAGTTTGCAGTGAGATATGGCAACAAAAAAGGGCCAATGCATTTTTGGGCTGCATTCACAGAGGTGTCACGGAGCAGGGAGGTGATGGTCTCTGACTCTATAGCCCCTGGTGTAACTGCATCTAAAATATTTAATTCACTTTTGGGCATATTATCACCAGAGCAATGTTGACATAGTGGGGGGAGTTCAAAGATCAGCACAACTGGCTGACAGGTGGCACCTTACCAGTATTGAATAAGTATAAAGAGCGAAGAGCAGGAGAATTATTTAAGATGGTACAGGGAGAATCCAGGAGGAGGGGTGTATAATAAACCAGCAAGAGGAGAGGGATTTAGGAGACTTTTTTATAAGCAATGGTGAAGTATTGTGCTTATGTCGTCTTTGGTAGGTGCTCTCCTACGGATTTCCAGGCTTTTCCCCTGCACTCTGTACAACACCCTAATGGACAGATACAACTGGACAAAGCATGAGGCCGCTCCGTTTACTAGCTTTCTTCTGCCAATGCTGGAATACATCCCAGCCAAACGGACAACAGCAGTGAAATGCCTCCAACACCCATGGCTGAGTACCCAGTGTCCAGATCAGCCTTGTGACTCTTTCTCTGGAGATGGAACACAGAATATAAACTTATTCCACACGACATAGAACTATACCAGATGGCAAATCTGTTGAAGATGCAGGCCATAGAATTCATAGTGGAATTCAAGCACTGGCAGCCTCTCTCTCTCCCACTATGTTCCTGTTCTTTCAAACATCTCCTGCTGATGATAGCTCATCTCAATTGATTGGCCTCTTACAGTTGGTATGTGACTTCCACTCTTTTCATGCCGTGTATGTATTAATATCTTCTGGCTGTGTGTCATTCTATGCATCCGAAGAAGTGAGCTGTACGCCCATGAAGCTTAGACTGATATAATTTGTTTAGTCTCTAGGTGCCCAAGGACTCTCTGTTCTTTTTTGGGGATACAGACTAACATGGCTTGCTACTCTGAAACCGTCATAAAAGAAAAGTTAGGTTCTAGTCCCTCTTGTGCAGAGTCTCCTCGAACCTGCTGCCTGCTAAGTAATATTGTGAAACGTCACAATAGCTAATGTCTGTAGTCCTCTCCTCAACAAGGTAATATGAAGAGCTTGAGCGCACTGTATTCTCTGAATCAGAGTAACAAGCTGTGCTGAGAGGATCCACAAAGGGTGTAATTGGCTGGCGGGTACTGCTGGACAGCAGACCTGTTAGGGCCCCCCCCTAAGGCCCCCCCCCCCCTTCCCCCCTAAACAGTAGGGAATGTCAATTGGAGCATCCATCAGTTACTCCAGAGGGGAAAAGCCCCTTCTTACTGCTGGGGCAGTAATAGAAAGAGGGGACCAGCAAGTCTTAGTGTGAACTAATAGTCAACAGGTTCTCAATTCTGGAATCACGAGGCATACTCAGGGTGTCGTGAGCATGTCCAGGACCACCAGCCCACCAATCATACTCCTCCCCCTTCTCCCAGTGAAACCTTTCGGCAGCCCACAGAAAGAGCTTTCATGTGTGCAGAGATCTGGGAGGAGGGGGGAGGAGGGGGGACAGGGCTCGCCTTGGGAAAGTGGCAGGCGCAGGGGTAGAGCGGGGGGGAAGTATGGGTGGCCTGGGAAAGGGTGGAGTGGGCGGGCGGGGGCTGGGCAGGGAGTTGAGCATAACCTGGGAAAATAGATAGCCAACTGGGCTATGGAAAAGTTTTAAAAACAAAAAGGGCCCTCAGGTTCTAAGAGTTTGAGAACGGGGATCTAGCATTGATAGGTGTTAACTATCTGAGTCCTAGATGGTGAGTTCAGTCAACACTGTTACTATTCTCATGCTGATCATTTATCAATGTACTCAGCTCCTCGGGATCTACAATAGGAGGGGGAAAGAAGAGAATCTACCTCTCCTCTCCTGTTATCTTGATCCCAGTACTGCATCCCTGAGCCATTGCCCACAGCCCCAGGTACCACAAGCTGTGGATCTTCTGTCTCACTGGCCGTTCCAGGTAGCATGCATTTTGCTGAAGATTTCGTATCAATATAGCATCAAAGGAGAATTCCAGTATTTTGGCTGCAGTGTCTATTCTGAGATGCGTCTCTATGTTCTTTTCACATACACAGATCTATATCTGAAAAGGTCTTCATTTATATTTATATTCCTCCGTATCCTGATGTTGTAAGCATAATGTAAATACACACTTGAGGGCTTTGGACTGAAGGGTAAACACCCTAAAGACATAAGACTGGTAGGGACCCGGATAAGTTTGGCAATTCTTAAGTGGGTCTGTACGATATCACTTCTCAAATATTGGCCAGTACTTAAGTTGCATAGGGAGAGGTGAAGAAACCTCATAATGGACAATGACATGCGAACCTGCCCCAAAAGGTAAATTGAAATTTCTCTAACTGTGTGATGGGCTAAGGAACAGATGGCTACATAAAGTACGAGAATACAGGTAAATGTAGCCTATGGCATCCCAGGGGTGGCGAGGCAAAGCCCGCCACTTCTAAGAGGACTGTCCCCCCAGCCAAGGGAGGATCCACAGGGCTTAGAAAACCAAGTGATTTTCCGGGGACAACTACATGAAAAAAATACAGATCAGGAGGAGGTCATAGGGCTAAACTAAGGGAACCGGATGGGGAAACCGAGCAGTAGAACCCCGGACACGCCACTCTGCTCCTCAAGGCGTCAAGGGAGCCAGTTGACGCCACCGCAGAGGAACTCCGCTCCGATGCGTAACAGGAGGAACGGAAATAGACCTATTACAGTCGCAGGAGAGTCCCGTCGGCCAACTCCTCCTCCCCGGGTGTTGTAGAGGCTAGTTTGGCCAGGGCAGAGAGGTGAGAAGAGACCGCGATCTTCGTGGGGCATCGGATGGGAAGTGCATAGTATAAAAAGGAGGGAAAAGTGCAACCAAAATTAAAGATAGTCAGACGGAGCCCGAACAGGGCTGCAAACCTGGCGCACCGTCTCAAGTAAACGTGCTCCAATGTCACTCAACAGCCACAGAAAGGGCAGGTATGGGGACAGGGGTGACCTGGCGCCAAGTACACACCGTGCTCACGGCCCCATGAAGGACGCCAACGTGACATCGCCATCGTGCCAGCATGACCAGGGCAAGAACTGGCCCACGGGTCTGCTTCAACCCCCGATGAGGTGGCAAGAGGTCCCCCTCATGGTACGGGGCGGGACGCGATGGGTGAGGTAGTGAAGGGTGTAGAGCACAGCGGTACAGATGGTTCCGTGGCGCAGTCTGGAACAGAACGCTGCACATCGGCAGCGCTTGTCAGAGAAAGGGTGAGGGGGCCGAGGTCCCGGGCAGGGCCCTAAAAAAAGTCCATTGTTGCCCGGGTGGAAGGGGCGGGGGCGTGCCCTCTCGTAGACGCTCGTCGATGGTAAGCCGAGCATCCAGCAGCAAACGGCCCTCACTCCTGAGGACGTCGCCTGGAGTAATGGGGCGGAGATCCCCAATCGCCGGGCGAGCCAAGGGGATTCAGCCAATCCCCCGCTCGTAGTCCCATGAAGGGCTCCGCCCTAGGTGACTCCCGCCAAGACCAGCCTCCGCGCACCGCGGGGACTTCCGCCACCCACACTGAAGGGGTATTTGTGTACAGGGGCTTCCGCGAGAGGTCAGCCCCCACGGGGCCTGCCAGGACGGTCGCAGAACAAGAGCTTCCAGTCCGGAGGAGGTCTGGGTAGACGACCGCAAGCACCGGAGAGTCTCGCGAGACCTCTCGGAGGAGGAAAAAAGAGCTGCCGTCGTATCGGTAGCCCTCGGAAGCGGCGAGATAGGCGTTGGCGCCAAACGTCTCCACGCTGGATCTACCCGCACCATACAGGAGCCTCTGCAGGGCCTGAGGCGGAAGACCGGACTCTGAGTGCGAAGCACTTTCAGGCCCCTGCCCCCATCCTCTCAGTGGGCAGGTGGAGGACCCGCTAGAACCCAGTGTCGCCCTTCCAAAGAACTCAGAATCCGTCGTCCGGACAGGTTGTCAGGAAAATCCGGCCGGACCAGAGTGTGAGCTCGGTACCAAGCATGGACTAGGACCAGTTGATAAGCACCAGTGCCTACCCCGAAGGAGAGGCACCGAGTAGTCCTTCGTCATTTCCGGAGCGCCCCCCACCCTGCCCTCGCAAACCGGCCAGTTCTTCCGGCGGATGACGATGCGTGGCAGAGAGCCAAACGCCGATATAGACGCAGCGGTACGCTCGCGCTCCACCTGGATGGCCTGAAGCGCGGGGGGAGGGAAGCTTCCTCTGCACCCGTCCTCACCACTCCTGCAGAGAATATGAACCCAGTTAACCCGGCGTAGGAAGGCCGCCGAGTACAAGCCTGGCAAAGCCTCCACCCGCTGACAATTCCGCCAGAGTCCTGGCCACGAGGAGCAATCAGTACAGCGTACCCGACAGGTACCATGCCGCATCTCCCGGCTCCAGTCAGAAGCACCAACCTCCGTCAACTCGTGCGAGGAGAAAGGAGAGGGCTCGATACGCCAGGGCGTACAGCTGTCCCGAGTAGGGGCACCCGCCAGCACTCACCTCACCAAAGCTGACCGGTCCTCGGTCAGAGGTCCATGAGTCCTGACCAGAACACTCCGCAGAAGCGTACAGACCGAGAAACCCACAACACAGGTCCGACGAAGAAACGCTCGCGAAGTACCAGAATATCGTACCAGCCTGTCGAACCAGCCTTCTCTGATCAGGACAAAGGGCGAACGACAGACCATCGCCACAAAGCCCTAAGCCAGAAGCCCGGACCAGATATCAAGTACCAGATAGTGCCCCGGGACGGTGTAGGTCTGGTCTGGATGGACACGTCCGCCAGCACGGACCTAGAACGTACGAGATGCCTTGCAAATGATTTGTAGTCCGTGCTGAGAGCGAGATGGGACGCCAATATTCCGTAAGTCGCGAGGGTCCCCCTCTTCGCATAAGGCGAGCACGCTCCCTGCACGAAGAGGAGACCACGCTCTGCAAAGACTCGGCCCGCCAGACGGTACAGGGCTGGGCCAAGAAACGTCCCAGAACACGCGGTAGAACTCCACGGTCCAGCACCCGTCCATGCCCGGAGATTTATGTGGGCATGGCGAGCGGGAGCGGGCCTCGAGGAACTTCGGCCAGAGTGAGAGCTAGCTCGAGCCGGCCGTGCTCCGCCGAGCCGCGGGAGCTCCGTTCCTATGAGTACTCTGCAGCGCGTTAGGATTGCGTCGTAGTCGGTGAGAAAAAGGCCGCGTAAGGCCCTGGCCCCGTCGCCACATCTCCGCCGGGTCTGTTGGTAGGGGGTGTCTGTCGTCTCACGTCCAGAGGCATAGGTGGATCTGTTTCTTGGCCCCCTCTCTTAGTCTCCAGGGTCGTTTAGAAAGAAGCGGTGATGCCGCGTGTCATCTCCCGAGGAGGCGGATGCGGAATCGAGACAAAAGCTCTCCTGAGCCCGGAGGGCCCCGAGGGGGCTCGAAAGCTCCCTCACCGCGGCTGTCTCCGACGCTCCCAAGGGAGGATCCCCGGGGCTGGCGGCCAGCCTCTGGCAGTGTGTTCGCCAAGACCGCCCGCCAAGCGCTCTAACTGGCCGCATTCCTCCGCGGCATGGCGCCCCGGGTGTAGTCCACGGCACGCAAGAGCCGGCGCGCAGCCTTCCCCAGATCTCCAGCCGCCTAGCCTTCGCTCCGAGGGAAGAGGCGCCACCGCGCTCGCTCTCTGCCAGGCCAGCCAGACTGGCCACCGAGGAACGCCCATGAAGGGCGCGCGAGCCCTCGCATGCAAAGCTTATGATCGACTAGTGCCCAATAGTGCCTGACCGGCCCCGGCCTCTCCGCACAGAGAGAGCTGTCACGGTGCCAAGATGGTGATGCGAAAAGGGGCCAGCCGAACCGCCGGAGGAGGGGCCCGTAAAAGGTGAAACGTGACAGATAAATCGGTTCCAGCCGGGAGCGGCACGACCGATGGGTCCTCCCACCCGACGAAGGTGAAGTCGAACGTCGGCCGGGTGGTGGTCGCGCCAGACGTCCAGATAGTGGCGTCGACAAGCTCCGGAGACGGCCGCGGTGGCCGGCACTGCTCAGTCCCCGAGCGGTCCCGTGCCGCAAGGGGTATTAAAATCCCCTCCCAGACCAGGCACTCACGAGGATCCAGGGACCGAGGAAGGCGGACGCCCGCTGATAAAAACCGCCAACCTCTCCGGCCCGATGTCGGGGCATATAACATTAGACGAGATTGACCAAACCCCGCCATCGGACCCGGAGGTGCAGAGGCGGACCCGGCACAGCCGCAGCGACCCCCAGCACCGTCGGCCGTAGGTCAGGAAACAAGGTCGCCAGCCCGGCCGCGCAACCGAGAAGTGCAAAGTAGGCTCGTTCCCCCAATCCAGCCGCCAGCTAGCTCAGCGGCCGAATCCCGTATGGTCTCCTGCATGGGAAGGGAAAAAAAAAAAAGGAAAAGAAAAAAGAAAAAGGAAAATCACAGAGTAACCCCCTCCCGAAGGTAGGAGAGCCACCTGGTTCCTGCGGAGACCATCCTACAGCCCCGCGTGTTTAACGTGCAAAGTATCGGTCATGAGGAGGCTGGGGGATCCTCGCCAGCAGACACGCCCACAGCCTCCGCAGGCGCGCAGCAAACCGGGACTAGCCCATAGGTGACTAACGAATCACGGAACGAGGCAGACCCGCGGGTAGGCCGCGGCGGCCTGCGCGGTCCTCTTACCCCCATGAGGGCCCTCGCGGCCCCGGAGGACCTGATGGAAACCCCCCAGCGCGGAGCGCAAAGGATTTTTACGGACCACGGACTCTCGAGAACGTCCGCACTCCTCCCCAGCGCAGGGGGGTGGGGTCACCGACCGATGACTGTCCGCCAGCGGGCCCCCGATCACAGCCCCGTGGCCCACCGAGGCGGGGCAGGGCAGGGGCAACCCCTACGTGGCGTCCGATGGGACGACGCCAACGCGACCCGCCTGCTCCCGTCCCAACAGGGTGGCGGAAGAGACAGACCTGGTGGGTCGGAAAGAAAAAACGAAGCGAGCCGCACCTGGGCATTCCCAGGGGCGGCACTGGCATCACAGAGGGGGGACAAGGACAGGCTACAGAGTAGGCTGGGGTCAGGGAGAGAATCTGGAAGGGGGCAGAACGGCTCCCGGAGCCCCTATAGGTGAGCCACTGACGGTGGCTCTTCTGGTCAGTGCTCAGGGATCTGAAAGATGGAAGGGAACCTAATGATGCGGGCGCAGCAGTGTGGCACGTGAAGCATGCCTCGGCATTGAGATAGAGTTGGTCAATGGGTCCCCCGCCTAGAAAGAGTGTGCGGGTCCTCCACACCCAAGAAGAACCCCTAGGGAACCGGTCCGGCAGCGGGCAAACTGGCCGTCGCCACTAATGGGCTGGCGGCCCGCAACAGGCACCACCCGCAGCCGGTCATGGAAGGAAATCCAGGGGACCCGCAGAGGTGGGAGCAAAGTACGTAAGGGGAAGACCTCGGGACAGGGACCGGTGAGGTCGCCCAGATCGAGGCCCGCGGGCAGAGGGTCATCCTCCCCCTGCGGACTGGGTGGCAACCCAGGGCCCCGATCTCCTCAAAGAGGAAGGAGATGCCCTCCCACCACGCACCTAGGGCCCCCCTCGCTAGCACCCGAGGTACACCCACCTCGCAGCGCAGAGACGTTATGGAGGGGGGTGAAGAGCCCTTGGGCCCACGGAAGTGACCCGGAAGGATGGGAGCGGCGTTAACAGCACCCGCTTGCGACGGTGCTGACCCACGATGTCCCCAGCCGGCACCACAAAGTGGAGTCACAGGGGGCAAGGGAGGCCCTCGTCACGGCGCCCCCCGCTTCCTGCTCTTCCGGGGGGGGCCCCCCCCGCCGAAAATCCCTGCCAGGGTTTTTAAACAGAACTCGAGCCTTCCGCTTGCCCCCGCTTCCCCTGCACTAAGGAACCAGCCCTCCATGCATCATCCGGGGCTGGCTAACAAGGGGTGGATGGGGGCAAGGGCAATGCTCAGGGACTCCAGGAAGGCAGTGGTGGGACGGCCAGAAGGAGGAAGATTCCCGTGGGATAGCCTCCCACGCCGGTGACAGCAGTAACCCCGCTGCACCCTCCTCTATCAGCGATGGACCGAGGATAGGAGGAAGAGGCAGCTTCGGGTGCCTGGCGGCCAGGGTTGCCGGCGATGACAGCCGGGCACGTGCCGGCGCGAGGGGTCCCGGACGCTCCCCGGCGCTCAAGGGGCAATCCCTCCGGATGTTGCCCCTATCCGCCCGCAGTGTGTATGTCTATCCGGGCTTGCCCCCGTTGATATGCAAACAAATGACACAACACGGTAGTGGGGCCTGGTAGGGTGGACCAGGATAAAAGGGGGAAAAAACCCTCGAGCACGCAGCAGCTCCACCGCGCAAGCTGCCGCCGCGGCGAGTTGAGAGTGCTGCACTGCCGGCGAGAGAGCAGAGGGACGTGACGAGGCGGGGTCTTGTAAGCCCCAAGGAGACGCGGCTGAGACGGAGATGGGGCGCCCCAGGGCAGAAAGGGCGGCAACAGGCGGCATTGGGCAGAAAGGAGGACGGATGCGTCAGGACCAAACGGACCCCAGTCTTCAAGGCTCAGGGCAACGAACAACGCCCCTTACCGCTAATCCCCTCTACCCCTCCGCTCCTGTGCGGCGGCCCCCGATGCGAGGAAAAGACCACCTCCCGTACATTTTGGAGCGCCACGATGGCGTGGGCCGCCACCACCACATCGCCAACGCCGCACGTAGTTCCAACGTGGGCGAGGCGGCAACCAGGGCAACGACGCTCTTCTGTCAAGTGGGATAAGGTCCCCGGCCACTGTAGAGGTGGGGGAACGTGTCGGGGAGCGTGCAGGCTGGGGGGGCCGCGCCACCGGGCGTAGCCTATTGGGGCCGGCGGAGGACAACGCGCGCAAGAGCTGGTGGGGGGAATAGCGGGGAGGGGATGAGCAGCCGGGAGCGGGCTGCGGCAGGGGGGGCAGGTTCCGCCATGGGAGGGGGCCTGGCCTTTTTAAAGACGGGGCCCCTACCCTTCTTCCACCCCGACCTATCCAGCCCCGGCTGGCGGAGCTTCCCCCGAATCGGAAGGGGGGAGGGGACGTGGCAGCAGTGGAGGTCCCCGTACTCGCCGCGCCAGGCCCCACAGCGGGTGGAGAGCGCGAGCGCGGTGAGGTGGAGCAGGCAGTGGACATGGGGGCAGGTGAGGAGCAGTGGGAAGCATGCGGGGGGCTCCCGCCACGTCCCCCCCAATAACGAGAGCGGGAGGGGGACAAACAGCGAGGGGAGGGAAGGAGAGGAGGCGACCACCCTCCCCGCTCGCGGCAGGCAGGAGGAGGGCGGCCAAGAAAGAAGGCTAAAGGGGCGCGGGAGCAGCCAAGGACCCAGGGTGGAAAGGATGACCAGGACACCGACCAGAGGGGAGTTCCGGCTCTCATGCAAACTGAGGGATCAGGGGGACAATGCAGATGAGGTGGGGGTGCAGTGAACAGGGGAAACTCAATGGGGAAGGGCACAAGCGCATGGGGGGCGTGGCGCAGAGGGAAGGGAACCAATCAGGGCAGGGGAGCACAGGGTGGGGGAGAAGGGCTACTGGGAAATGGGCAGAGGGACACGGATAGCCGCAAGGCTGGGCAAACTAGCAGGCCACAGAGGGAAATAGGTGGGGCGGACTAAAAAGGGAAGGGGCCAGGCAGGCGGAGGGGGAGTGGTGCGCCCGCACTGTGCGAAAGTCAATTAATTAAGAATGCGCTGCGGCGGCAGGCCCAAAGGAGGCATGGGCTGGTGGAACAGGCGAGAAGCTCAGTCCCAAGGCAGAGTCAAAGGCGAAGGAAAACAGCCAGCAGGGGTGGAGGGGGCAACGATGTGTGGGGGCGAAAGGGAACACAGATGGAACCGGCAGGCTCCCGCCACACCCCCGGTGTACCGCAGACTCCGTCCCAACCCCACAACAAGAGCACAGGTTGAAAAGGACTCATCCAGAATACCCCTCCACAGTGTCTCACGGGTCTCCACAGCGGGGGCCGGTCCTCCTCCTCTCACTAGCCCACCTCCTTCCGGGCTCGCAACCGCCGCCGAACTGCCACAGCACCCCAGCACTCAGGTGGTGGGTCTGTGGTCCAGGCAGAGGGAACCCGCTCAGCGGTGTCCTCACAACAAGAGCTGGGGTCCCTCAACCCCCCTGCTGGAAGCAGGCCACAGCCCCCCTCCTCAAGTGCGTAGGTGAGGAACACAGACCCGAGGGGGGGGGGGACTCTACTACCAGCCAGCAAGGAATAGCAAGGGAGAGAGGGTGTGTGGTACCTAACCAGCCAGGGAGCAGCAGAAGCAGGAACAGCAGAAGCAGGAACAGCAGCAACAGCAGCAGCGAGGGCCCAGCGCGCCAGCAGGAACAGCAGCACAGCCCCTCCCTCGTTCCTACCAAGCAGAGCGCGAAGGGATGAGGAAGACTAACCCTGGCCCCAGGGAAAGCAGGGTCTGAGTTCCTCACAGTATGTTAGCTAATTGGCATCCCAGGGGTGGGCGGTGCGAAACCTCGCCCACTTCTAAAGGAACCCTCCCCCGCAAGGGGATCCACAGGGCTAAACAGCCGTGATTCCGGGGACAACGAAGAAAAACAGATCAGGAGTGAGGGAGAGCGGCTAAACGAAGGGAACCGGATGGAAACCGACAGAGACCGGACAACCGCACGCTCTCAAAGGCGTCAAGGGAGCCAGCCAGGACGCCACCGCCCAGTAGGAACTCCCGCCCGATGCGTGAACAGACGAGGAACGGAAATAGGCCCCTAAATAAGTCGCGAAGTCCCGCGCCCAGAAACCTCCTCTCCCGGTGTGTAGATGCTAGTTTGGCCAGGCCAAGAGGAGGGTGAGAGGAATCCCGCGACTTCGTGGGGCCACGGTGGGGATGCATAGATAAACGAAGGTAGGGGAAAGTGCACCACGAAACGTAAAAAGTAGTCAGGGAGAGCCGGAACAGGGGCGCAACCTGGCGCACTCCAAGTAAACGTGCGCCAAAGGTCTCCTCCTCACGCCACTAGAAGCAGGTGTCGGGGACTGGGGGTAACCGCGCCAAGTAACACACCCGTGCCACGGCCCATGGAAGGAGCCGCCAACGACACCAGCGGGGCCGCGGGAACCAAGGGCAGAGTACAAGCTGGCCCACGCGGGGTTACTCACCCCGAGAGTTGGCAGAGGTCCGCGCCATTTGTATCGGGCGGAGACCGGAGGGTTGAGGTAGTGAAGGGTGTGAGCACAGCGTGTACAGATGTTTCCGTGGCGCGGTCTGGAACAGAACCGCGCACCATCGGCAGCCGGCTTGCCAGAGAAAGGGGGAGGGGGCCGATGGGTCACGGGCAGGGCCCAATAAAAGGTCCAGGGGCCCCGGGTGGAGGTGGGCGGGCGGCCCCTCCAGGACCCGGTCGAGGTAACAGGCCCGAGCTAGCATAGGCAGCAAAGCGGCCCTCACTCCTGAAGTCGCCACTGGGAGTAAGGTCTGAGACCCCATAGCCGGGCGAGCGGTCAGGGATACAGCCAGATCGGCTGTGCGCCGGGGGCGCTAGTCGCGTAGGAGGGGTCTGCGGGCCGGGCGGTGGAGCCCCGCCAAGACCGGGAGGCGCGCAGGCAGCACCGCGGGACTGCCGCACCTGCAACACCGAAGCGAGAGCAGGGCTCCGCGAGGATGGGCGGCCGCCCACGGTGGCCACCACGGACGCTGTCGCGGAAAAGGAGCGTTCCCAGGTCCGGAGAGGTCGTGGTAGAAGACGGCAGCCCGGGAGAGGGTCTCGCGGGAAGACCTCTCGATGAGGGAGAGAAGCTGCCGGGTGATCGGAGCCCTCGAAGCGGCGGAGGAAGGCGTGCGCGAGAGGGTACGCTCCCGCGGACTACCCACAGCGCGATAAGGATCCTGTCTGCTAGGGCCGGAGCGGAGACACGGACCTGAGTGCGAAGGCACGGTCAGGCCCTGCCCCCCGTTCTGCCAGGGCAGGTGGAGAAACCCTGCAGGAGACCCAGTGCGGTCCGTGGCCAGAAGGAGACCAGGAACCCGGTCTCGATGGTTGGTCAGGTATTTTATTACTCCGTGGGTTCCGGGACCAGGGGTTGAGCCGGACCAGAGCATGTTGACAGTGTGACGCAGGTTGATTAAGGCAGCCAGGTGCCCTCCGCGCCAATAGGGGAGAGGCACCGAGATCGCGCCGTCCATTCCTGAGCCCGGCCCGGTCCACCCGGCCGCCAAGACTCGTGGCCGATGGCTGCGCGGGCGGAGGGGGGGAAGGGACGGTGATTGCGTGTCGAGAGGTAAAGCTCCGAATAGATGCAGCGGGGACCCGCGCGGCCACCGGATGGCCTGAATAGCCGGTGTGGAGGGAGAATCGGTCGTGCCGACCCGTGCCCCTGTACGCACCAGGGCAGAGCGCGTTTGACCCAGTGTAACCCCGTGGCGAAGGAGGCTCTGCCGAGTAAAGGACACCAGCCGGCAACGCCCGCTCCAAGAAAGACCCGCCATGCGTCCTAAGGCGCCCGGGTCCTGGACCACGAGGAGCAGCATCGTCTAGCTGCTACTCCGACAGGGACAGCCGCAGCTCCTGGCTCAGAACACAAACACCGTCAACCTCTCGCGGAGGAGACAGAGAAGGGCGCTGATGCGCAGGTGCGTGAAAACACACAACTGGCGCCCGAGAGGGGCCCACCGCCGCACTCCCCTCGCCGAAGCTGACACGGCGCGTCGGGGTCCGAGTTGAGCCGACGTCAGGACTACCCGCAGAGAGCGTCCGCCTGGAGAAAAAACCACAAAAGGGGTCCGAAGCCGAGACGCTCGCAGAGTACGCCCCGCAGGAGATAGGCCCGTCCAGCCCTCGAAACGCCTTCGCCTGATCCAGGGACAAGAGGCGAACGACAGAGCCACCTCTACACCCTAATTCCAGGAAGGTCCCGGACCAGAGACAAGTTATCAAAGATGTGCGGCCGGACGGGTAGGTCGGTCTGGAACCACGTCCGCCGCAGCACGGACCTTAGACGTAGCGAGATGCCTGTGCAATGATTTTGTAGTCCGTGCTGTAGTGAGCGAGATGGGACGCCGAATATACGTAAATTCGCGGAAGGTCGCGCCCCTCCCTAGGTTTGGGGTCCTCCAGAAAATGGGGTCTGGCCCTGAATTTGGGCGCCACTGGATGAGTGAGGGGGGCTAGACTCTAACGGGCCCGGGAAATCGTGTTTTTGGGCCCTGAGTTGAGGGCCCCTTGGAAAGTGGGGGTTGGGCCCTAGGGTTAGGGGCCGCAGGAAATGGGTTCGGGGCCCCTGTTGTTCGGGGCCCGGAAATGGGCTTTGGGCCCCTAGGTTTGGGGGACTGGAAATGGGCTTTTAGGAACCCGGGGGGTGAGGTGCCCCGGAAATGGGGGGTGGGGCCCCTGAGTTAGGGGTCGTTGAAATGGCTGTTTTGGGGCCCCTGTGGTAGGAGCTGACTGGAAAGGGTTTTGGGGCCCTAGTTTAGGGCTCCTGGAAAATGAGGTTTGGTCCGCCTGAGTTGAGGGCCCCGAAGGGTGTGGGGCCCTTAACCCACGGCCCGGAAAGAAGGGGTTGGGGGTCCCTAAGTGTAGGGGCCACACTGGAAAGGGTTGCGGGCCTCTGTTAGGGCCCTGGGAAATGGGGGGTGGGCGCCCTTGTTAGCGCCGTCCTTGAGTTGGGGTTTTGAGCCCCTGAGTTAGGGACCACTGAAAATGAGGGTGCGGCCTCTGGGCTAGGGGCTCGGGGAAAGGTGGGAGGGCCCCCAGGGTTTGGCCCAAGGAAGATGGGTTTTGGGGCAGGGGTGTGTAGGCGCCTGAAATGGGGTTTTGCGGGCCCCAGGTGGGTCCGGAAATGAAGGGGTGGTCCGCTAACCCTACGGTGCCCCTGGAAA
>NC_133785.1:41657413-41659104 GCF_003597395.2 Chelonoidis abingdonii | reverse complement strand
TTGGTCCTCTGGTCAGGTGTCAGCCAGGTTTACTAAGCTTCTTAACCCTTTACAGGTAAAAGACATTAACCCTTAACTATCCATTTATGACAGGCCTGGTGCTCGGTGGGGGGCGGGAGGTGGCCCGGCCCAGTGGGGTAGGGGCAGCGGGTGATGCTCAGGCCTGGTGCTGGGCAGGGGGGGTGTCCCAGCCCAGCAGGGTAGGGACCGCGGGTAATGCTCGCGCCTGGTGCTGGGGGGGGGAGGGGCGCAGCAGGGTAGAGGCAGTGGGTGATGCTCGCGCCTGGTGCCGGGCGGTGGGGGAAGGGGCGCAGCCCAGCCCAGCGGGGTAGGGGCAGCTGATGATGCTCGGGGCTGGTGCTGGGCAGGGCGGCCCAGCGGGGTAGGGGCAGCGAGTGACACAATTGGGGCTGGGGCTGGGCAGGGGGGGTTGCCTAGCCCAGCAGGGTAGCAACAGCGGGTGACGCTTGGGCCTGGTGATGGGCAGGGAACGGGGCAGCCCAGCGGGGTTGGGACAGCGGGTGACGCTCGGGGCTGGGTCGGGGCAGGGAGGGAGGCAGTGGCCTAGCCCAGCGGGTGATGCTTGGGGCTGGGTCCCAGTGGAGGGGGGGTGGCCCGGCCCAGTGGGGTAGGGGCAGCAGGTGATGCTCAGGCCTGGTGCTGGGCGGGGCGCGGGAGGTGGCCCAGCTCAGCAGGGTAGGGGCAGCCGATGATGCTCGGGGCTGGTGCTGGGCGGGGGAGGGCGGTGGCCCGGCCCAGCGGGATAGGGGCAGCAGGTGACACTCAGGGCTGGGTCCGGGCAGGAGGGGTGGCCCAGCCCAGAGGGGTAGGGGCAGCGGGTGACGCTCGAGCCTGGTGCCGGGCAGGGAGGGGGGGGGCCCAGCGGGTTTGGGGCAGCGGGTGACTCTCGGGGCTGGGTCAGGGCGGGGAAGGGGGCAGTGGCCGAGCCCAGTGGGTGATGCTTGGAGGTGGGTCCTGGCGGAGGGGGGGTGGTCCGGCCCAGCGGGGTAGGGGCAGCGAGTGACGCTCAGGCCTGGTGCCAGGAGGGGGGGGCACAGTGGGGTAGGGGCAGTGGGTGATGCTCGAGGCTGGTGCCGGGCGCGGTAGGGGGGTGGCCCGGCCCAGCAGGGTAGGGGCAGCGGGTGATGCTCGGGCCTGGTGCCGGGCAGGGAGGGGAGCGGCCCAGCGGGGTTGGGGCAGCGGGTGACACTCGGGGCTGGGTCGGGGTGGGGAGGAGGGCAGTGGCCCAGCCCAGCGGGTGACACTCGGGGCTGGGTCCTGGCTGAGGGGGGTTGGCCCGGCCCAGAGGGGTAGGGGCACAGGGTGATGCTCAAACCTGGTGCTGTGTGGGGTGGGGAGTGGGGTGGCCTGGCCCAGTGGGGTTGGGGCAGCGGATGATGCTCGCACCTGGTGCCGGGCGGTGGGGAGAGGGCGGGTTGCCCGGCGGGGTAGGGGCAGCGGGTGATGCTCAGGCCTGGTGCTGGGCGGGGCGTGGGAGGTGGCCCAGCCCAGTGGGGTAGGGGCAGGGGCAGCTGATGATGCTCAGGGATTGTGCCGGGTGGCCCGGCCCAGTGGGGTAGGGGCAGCGGGTGATCATAGAATCAAAAGGTTGGAAGGGACCTCATGAGATCATCTAGTCCAATCCCCTGCTAAAGGCAGGACCATTTTCCCTAAATAATCCCAGCCAGGGT